>NW_028295188.1:0-218000 GCF_964341445.2 Mesoplodon mirus
TAGAACCTTTTGATGACAAGGGTGTGGTGCATTGTGATGAGAAGGGCAGGGAGCATTTTGATGACAGGTCATGCAGCAATTTGATGAAAAGTGTAATGGAACATTTTGATGACAGGGGTTATAGAACATTTTGATGCCAGGGGTCATGGAGCTTTGGGATGAAAAGGGTCATGGAGCTGTTTGATGACATGGGTTATGGAAGATTGTGATGTCAGGGGTTATGGAACATTGTGCTCATAAGGGGATGTAGCATTGTGATGACTGGGGTCATGGAACATTTTGATTACCGGGGTGAGGGTGGATTGTGATAACTGGTGACGGAACATTGTGATATCTCAGGTGAGAGAGCATTTGGATGAGAAGTGCATGGAGCATTTGGATTACAAGGTTTATGGCGGATAGCGATGACAAGGTTGTGGATCATTGTGATGAAAAGCGCGTGGCACATTGTGATGACAAGGGTCATGGAGTATTGTTCCGACAAAGGCATGGAGCATTGTGATGACAAGTGTCACGGAGCATTGTGATGAAAATTTCATGGAGCATTGAGGTTACAAAGGACACAGAGCCTTTTGAGGACGCGAGCATGGACCGTTGTGTTGACAAACATTATGAAGAATTGTGATGACTGGATTCAGGGAGCATTGTGATGACTGGGGTAATGGAGCAGTGTGATGACAAGGGCATGGAGCATTGCGATGACAGGGGCATGGAGCATTGGTCTGACAAGTTACATAGATTATAGTGATGACAGTGGACATGGTGCATTGTGATGACAAGGGCATGGAGCATTGTGATGAGAAGGTCATGGAGTATTGTGAAGACAGGTGTCATGGAGCACTGTGATGAAAATGGTCATGGAGCATTGTGAATACAGGGGTCATGGAGCATTGGGATGACAAGGGCATGGATCATTGTGATGAGAAGGTCATGTATTATTGTAAAGACAGGTGTCAGGGAGCATTGTGCTGACAAGCGCATGGAGCACTGTGATGACATGGGTCATGGAGCATTGTGCTGAGAAAGGCATAGAGCATTGTGATGACATGGGTCAAAGAACATTGTGATGAAAAGTTCATGGAGAATTGTGGTTAAAAAGGTCACAGAGACTGTTGATGACGAGGGCATGGATCATTGTGATGACAAAAGTCATGAAGCACTGTCATGACTGGAGTAACGGAGCATTCTGATTACAGGGGCCATGGAGTTTTGTGATAACAAGGGCATGGAACATTGTGATGACAAGGGCATGGAAAATTGGTCTGATAAGTTTCATGGATTATTGTGATGATGGTTGGAATGGCGCATTGTGATGACAAAGGCATGGAGCATTGTGATGACCAGGTCATGCAGTATTGTGAAGACACGAGTCAGGGAGCATTGTGATGACATATGTAATGGTCCATTGTGATGACAATGGCATGGAGCATTGTGATGCCAAGTGTCATGGAGGATTCTGATGACACAGGTAATGGAGCATTGAGATGACAATGGCTTGGAGCATTGTGATGACAAGTGTCAGGGAGCATTGTGCTGACAAGTGCATGGAGAAATCTGATGACAAGGGTCATGGAATATTCTGATGACAAGCTTGTGGAGTATTTGGATGACAATGGCATGGAGCATTGTGATGAAAACGGCATGGGGCATTGTGATGCAAAAGGCATGGAGCCTTTTCGTGACAGGGTTCAAGGAGCATTCTGATGACAAGTGTCAGTGAGCATTGTGATGACAAGTGTATTAAGAATTCTGATGACAAAGGTCATGGAGCATTGTGATGAAAAGTGCATGGAGTATTGTGATGACAGGCATCATGGAGCATTGTGATGACAAGTGTTATGGAACACTGTGATCCCATGTGTTTGGAGCATTGTGATGACAGAGCTCATGGATCATTTTGATTTCAAGGAGCATGGAGCATTGTGATGACAAGGGCATGAAGCAATGTGATCCCAAGGTTTATGGAGGATTTTGATGACAATGCAAATGGAGTATTGTGATGACAAGCGCATAGAGCATTGTAAAGACAAGGACATGTAGCATTTTGCTGACAAATGCATGGAGCATTGTGATGACAAGTGTCATGGAGCACTGTGATGACAAGCGTCACAGAGCATTGTGAATACAGGGGTCATGGAGCATTGGGATGAAAAGGGCATGAATCATTGTGATGACAAGGGTCATGGAGCACTGAGCTGAAAATGTTCATGGAGTGTTTTGATGACAGGGGTCATGGAGCATTGTGATGACTAGGGAATGGAGCACTGTGGTGACAAAAGTCCCAGATCATTGTGTTTTCAGGTGTCATAGAGTGTTGTGATGACAGTGGTCATGGAGCATTGTGATGATATTGGCCATGGAGCATTGTGATGAGTAGGTCGTGGAGAATTGGGCTGAAAATGTTCATGGATTATTGTGATGACAGGGTTCATGGAGCATTGTGATGACAAGGGAATGGAGCATGGTGATGACAAGGTCCTGGAGCACTGTGATGAGAAGACCAAGGAGACTTGTGATGATAAGTCTCATGGAGCATTCTGATGAAAAAAGGTCATGGAGCATTTTGATGACAGGGCTTATGGAACATTGTGATGTCACGGGTCATGGAACATTGTGTTGATAAGGGGATGTAGCATTGTGATGACATGGGTCATGGAAAACTGTGATTACAGGGGTGAGGGAGGATTGTGATAACTAGTGATGGAACATTGTGTTATCTCAGGTGAGAGAGCATTTGGATGAGAAGTGCATGGAGAATTGTGATGACAAATTTTATGGAGCAATGTGATGGCAAGATTTTTGAGCACTGTGATGATAAGCACATGGTGCATTGTGATGACATGTGTCATGGAGCACTGTGCTGAGAAAGGCATAGTGCATTGTGATGACAAGGGTCAAAGAGCATTGTGATGAAAAGTTCATGGAGCATTGTGTTTAAAAATGTCACAGAGACTGGTGATGACGAGGGCATGGTCCACTGTGATGACAAATGTCGTTAAGCATTGTGATGACTGGAGTCACGCAGCATTGTGATCACAGGGGTCATTAAGCATTGTTATAACAAAGGCATGGAGCATTGTGATGACAACAGCATGGAACATTGATCTAATAAGTTTCATGGATTATTGCAAAGAAAGTTGGAATGGCGCATTGTGATGACAAGCACATGGAGCATTGTGATGCCAAGTGTCATGCAATATTCTGATGACAAAGGTAATGGGGCATTGTGATGACAATGGCTTGGAGCATTGTGATGACAAGGGTCAGGGAGCATTCTGATGACAAGCTTGTGGAGTATTTTGATGACAATGGCATGGAGCATTGTGATGAAAACTGCATGGTCATTGTGAAGAAAAATGCATGGAGCCTTTTCGTGACAGGGTTCAAGGAGCATTCTGATGACAAGTGTCAGGGAGCATTGTGATGAAAAGTGTATTGAGAATTGTGATGACAAAGGTCATGGAGCATTGTGATGAAAGGGGCATGGAGTATTGTGATGACAGGCATAATGGAGCATTGTGATGACAAGTGTTATGGAACACTGTGATCACAAGGATTTGGAGCATTGTGATGACAGAGGTCATGGATCATTTGGATTTCAAGAAGCATGGAGCATTGTGATGACAAGGGCATGAAGCAATGTGATCCCGAGATTCATGGAGGATTGTGATGACAATGGAAATGGTGTAATTTGATAACAAGCGCATAGAGCATTGTAATGACAAGGCCATGTAGCATTTTGCTGACAAAGCCATGGAGCATTGCGATGACATGTGTCATGGAGCACTGTGATGACAAGCGTCACGGAGCATTGTGAATACAGGTGTCATGGAGCATTGGGATGGCAAGGGCATAGATCATTGTGATGACAAGGGTCATGGAGCACTGGGCTGAAAATGTTCATGGAGTGTTGTGATGACAGGGGTCATGGAGCATTGTGATGACTAGGGAATGGAACATTGTGATGACAAGAGTCCCGGATCATTGTGTTGTCTGGTGTCATGGAGTGTTGTGATGCAGTGGTCATGGAGCATTGTTATGATATTGGCCAACGAACATTGTGATGAGTAGGTCGTGGAGCTTTGGGCTGAAAATATTCATGGATTATTGTGAAGACAGGGCTCATGTAGCATTGTGATAAAAAGGGAATGGAGCATGGGGATGACAAGGTCCTGGAGCATTGTGATGAGAAGACCATGGAGAAATGTGACGACAAGTCTCATGAAGCATTCTGATGAAAAGGGGCATGGAGCATTGTGATTACAGGGGTCTTGGAGCATTCTGATGACAAGGGCATGGAGCATTATGATGAGAAGGCAATGCAGCATTCTGATGACATGTGTCATGGAGTTTTTTGATGACAAGGGCATGGAGTATTGTGATTACAGGGGTCTTGGAACATTGTGATGACAAGGGCATGGAGAATTGTGAGGAGAAGACTTAGGAGCATTCTGATGGCATGCATCATTGAGCTTTGTGATGATAAGTGCATGGAGCATTGAGATTACATGGGTCTTTGAGCATTGTGATGAGAAGGACATGGATCACTGTGATGAAAAAGGCATGGAGCCTTGTCAATACAGGATTCAAGGAGCATACAGACAACAAGTGTCAGGGAGCATTTTGATAACAAGTGTATTGAGCATTGTGATGACAAAGGTCATGGAGCATTTTGATGAGAAGACCATTGATAATTGTGATGAGCAGTGTCATGGGGCATTGTGATGACAAGTGATATGGAATATTGTGATCACAAGGGTTTGGAGGATTGTTATGACAGAGGTCATGGAGAATTTTGATTTCATTGTGATGACAATAGCTTGAAGCATTATGATGATGGGCATGGTGCATTGTGATGACAGGTTTCATGGATCATTGAGATGAAAAGGGGCATAGAGCATTGTGATTACAGGGTTCTTGGATCTTTGTGATGAGAAGGGTCATGGAGCTTTGTGATGACAAGGCCATGGAATATCGTGATTGCAGTGGTCATGGAGCATTGTTATGACTGTGGTAATGGAGCATTGTGATGGCAAGGGCATGGATCATTGTGATGAGAATGCCATGGAGCATTCTGATGCCATGTGTCATTGAGTTTTGTGAAGACAAGGGCATGGAGCAATGTGATGAGAGCCTTAATGGAGCATTGTGATTACAATGACATGGAGCATTATGATGCCAAGTGTCATGGATCTTTGTGATGACAAAAGTCATGGAACATTTTGATGGCAAGGACGTTGTGCATTGTGATGAGAAAGGCAGGGAGCATTCTGATGAGAGGGTCATGGAGCAATTTGATGAAAAGTGTGATGGAACATTTTGATGACAGTTGTTATGGAACATTGTGATGTCAGGGGTCATCGAACATTGTGATGATAAGTGCATGTAGCATTGTGATGACAGGAGTCATGGAACATTGTGATGACAGGGGTGAGGGAGTATTGTGACAAATAGTGATGTAGCATTGTGATATCAGTGTTGAGAGAGCATTTTGATGAGAAGTGCATGGAGCATTGTGATGACAAATTTTAAGGAGCATTGTGATGACAAGATTGTGAAGCACTGTGATGACAAGCGCATGGTGCATTGTGATGACATGTGTCATGGAGCATTGTGCTGACAAGCGATGTAGCATTGTGATGACAAGGGTCAAAGAGCATTGTGATGAAAAGTTCATGGAGCATTGTGATGACAAGGGCATGGAACATTGGTCTAATAAGTTTCATGGATTATTGCGATGACAGTTGGAATGGCGTATTGTGATGACAAGGGCATGGAGCATTGTGATGACCAGGTCATGCAGTATTGTGAAGACAGGTGTCAGGGAGCATTGTGATGACATATGTAATGGCCCATTGTGATGACAATGGCATGGAGCATCTGATGCCAAGTGTCATGGAGGATTCTGATGACAAATGTAATGGAGCATTGTGATGACAATGGGTTGGAGCACTGTGATGTCAAGGGTCAGGGAACATTGTGCTGACAAGTGCATGGAGAATTGTTATGACAAGGGTCATGGAGCATTCTGATGACATGCGTCATGGAGATTTGTGATGACAAGGGCATCGAGCATTTGTGATTACAGGGATCTTGGAGCATTGTGATGAAAAGTGCATGGATCATTGTTATGAAAAAGGCATGGAGCCTTGTCATGACAGGGGTCAAGGAGCATACTGACGACAAGTGTCAGGGAGCACTGTGATGACAAGTGTATTGAGCATTGTGATGACAAACATCATGGAGCATTGTGATGAGAAGTCCATGGATAATTGTGATAATGAGCGTCATGGGGTGTTGTGATGATAAGTGTTATGGAACATTGTGATCACAAGGGTTTGGAGCATTGTTATGACAGAAGTCATGGAGCATTTTGATTTCATTGTGATGACAATAGCCTGAAGCATTATGATGATGAGCATGGTGCATTGTGATGACAGGGGTCCTGGAGCATTGAGATGAAAAGGGGCATGGAGCATTGTGATTACAAGGGTCTTGGAGCATTGTGATGACAAGGGCATGGAGCACTGTGATGAGAAGGCCATGGAACATTCTGATGACATGCGTCATGGAGCTTTGTGATGACAAGGGCATAGAGCATTGTGATTTCAGGAGTCTGGAGCACTGTGATGACAAGTGTCATGGAACCTTGTGATGACTAGGCCGTGGAACATTGTGATGGCAAGGGTCATGGTGCATTGTTATGACAGGTGTAATGGAGCATTTTGATGAGAAGCGCATGGAACATTGGTCTGAAATGTTTCATGGATTATTGTGATGAGAGTGGGCATGGAGCATTGTGATGACAAGGGCACGGAACACTGTGATACATGGATCATTCAGGATTGTAATGACAAGGGCATGGAGCATTGTGATGAGAAGGGCATCGATCATAGTGATGAGAAGTGTCATGGAGCTTTGTGATGACAAGGGCATGGAGCAATGTGATGAGAGGTTTCATGGAGCATTGTGATGACAATGACATGGAGCATTGTGATGCCAAGGGTCATGGAGCTTTGTGATGACAAGTCATGGAGCATTCTGATGACAATGGCATGGTGCATTTTGCTGAGAAGTGCAGGGAGTATTTTGATGACCAGGTCATGCAGCAATTTGATAAAAACTTTAAAGGAATATTTTGATGGCCGGGGTTATAGAACATTGTGATGTCATGGGTCTTGGAGCTTTGCGATGAAAAGGGTCATGGAGCATTTTGATGACAGGGGTTATGGAACATTGTGATGTCAGGGGTCATGGAACATTGTGATGATAAGGGGATGTAGCATTGTGATGACAGGGTCCTGGAACTTTGTGATTACAGGGGTGAGGGCGTATTTTGATGACTAGAGATGGAACATTGTGATATCTCTGGTGAGAGAGCATTTTGATGAGAAGTGCATGGACCATTGTGATTACAATGTTTATGACGCATAGCAATGACAAGGTTGTGGACCGTTGTGATGAAATGTGCGTTGCAAATTGTGATGACTATTGTCATTGCGCATTGTTCTGACAAAGACATGGAGCTTTGTGATGACAAGGGCATGGAGTATTTTGATTACATGGGTCTTGGAGCATTGTGATGAAAAGGGCATGGATCATTGTGATGACGAGAGTCATGGGGCATTGTGATGACAAGTGTTTTGGAATATTGTGATCACAATGGTGTGTGGCATTGTTTTGACAGAGGTCATGGAGCATTTTGATTTCATTGTGATGACAATAGCATGAAGCATTATGATGAAAGGCATGGTTCATTGTGATGACAGTGCTCATGGATCATTGAGATGGAAAGGGGTATAGAGCATTGTGATTACAGGGTTCTTGGAGCATTGTGATGAGAAGGGTCATGGAGGTTTGTGATGACAAGGCCATGGAACATCGTGATGGCAGGGGTCATGGAGCTTTGTTGTCACAGGTTAATGGAGCATTGTGATGGTAACGGCATGGAGCATTGTGATGAGAAGTCCATGGAGCATTCTGATGACATGTGTCATGGAGCTTTGTGAAGTCAAGAGCATGGAGCAATGTGATGAGAGCGTTCATGGAGCATTGTGATGACAATGACATGGAGAATTGTGATGCCAAGGGTCATTGATCTTTGAGATGACAGAGGTCATGGAGCATTTTGATGGCAAGGGCGTTGTGCATTGTGATGAGAAGGGCAGGGAGCATTGTGATGACAGGGTCATGGAGCAATTTGATGAAATGTGTCATGGAACATTTTGATGACAGGTGTTATTGAACATTGTGATGTCAGGGGTCATGGAACACTGTGCTGATAAGGGGATGTAGCATTGTGATGAGAAGGGTCATGGAGCATTGTGATAACAGGCGTGAGTGAGGATTGTGATGACTAGTGATGGAACATTGTGATATCTCATGTGAGAGAGCATTTGGATGAGAAGTGCATGGAGCATTGTGATTACAAGGTTTATGGAGCATAGCGATGACAAAGTTGTGGATCATTGTGATGAAAAGCGCATGGCACATTGTGATGACAAGGGTCATGGAGCATTGTTCTGAAAAACGCATGGAGCATTGTCATGACAAGGGTCACGGAAAATTGTGATGAAAAGTTCATGGAGCATTGTGGTTACAAAGGTCACAGAGCCTTGTGATGACGTGGGCATGGACCATTTTGATGAGAAACGTTATGAAGGATTGAGATGACTGGAGTCAAGTAGCATTGTGATGACAGGGGTCATCCAACATTGTGATGATAAGTGCATGTAGCATTGTGATGACAGGAGTCATGGAACATTGTGATGACAGGGGTTAGAGAGTATTGTGACAAATAGTGATGTAGCATTGTGATATCAGTTGTGAGAGAGCATTTTGATGAGAAGTGCATGGAGCATTGTGATGACATATTTTAAGGAGCATTGTGATGAGAAGAGCATGGTGCATTTTGATGACATGTGTCATGGAGCATTTTGATGACAAGTGTATTGAGAATTGTGATGACAAAGGTCATGGAGCATTGTGATGAAAAGGGCATGGAGTATTGTGATGACAGGCATCATGGAGCGTTGTGATGACAAGTGTTATTGAACACTGTGATCACAAGGGTTTGGAGCATTGTGATGACAGAGGTCATGGATCATTTTGATTTCAAGGAGAATGGAGCCTTGTGATGACAAGGGCATGAAGCGATATGAACCCAAGGTTCATGGAGGATTGTGATGCCAATGGAAATGGAGTATTGTGATGACAAGCGCATAGAGCATTGTAATGACAAGGTCATGTAGCATTTTGCTGACAAAGGCATGGAGCATTGTGATGACATGTGTCATGGAGCACTGTGATGAGCAGCGTCATGGAGCATTGTGAATACAGGGGTCATGGAGAATTGGGATGACAAGGGCATGGATCATTGTGATGACAAATGTCATGGAGCACTGGGCTGAAAATGTTCATGGAGTGTTGTGATGACAGGGGTCATGGAGCATTGTGATGACTAGGGAATGGAGCATTGTGATGACAAGAGTCCCGGATCATTGTGTTGTCGGGTGTCATGGAGTGCTGTGATGACTGTGGTCATGGAGCATTGTGATGATATTGGCCATGGAGCATTGTGATGAGTAGGTCGTGGAGCATTGGGCTGAAAATGTTCATGGATTATTGTGATGACAGGGTTCATGGAGCATTGTGATGACAAGGGAATGGAGCATGGTGATGACAAGGTTGTGGAGCACTGTGATGAGAAGACCATGGAGGCTTGTGATGATAAGTCTCTTGGAGCATTCTGATTAAAAGGGGCATGGAGCATTGTGATTACAGGGGTCTTGGAACATTGTGATGACTAGGGCATGGAGTATTGTGATGAGAAGGCCATGGAGCCTTCTGATGACATGCGTCATGGAGTTTTTTGATGACACGGGCATGGAGCATTGTGATTACAGGGGTCTTGGAACATTGTGATGACAAGGGCATCGAGCACTCTGAGAAGAACACCAAGGAGAATCCTGATGGCATGCGTCATTCAGCTTTGTGATGAAAAGGGCATGGAGCATTGAGATTACATGGGTATTGGAGCATTGTGATGAAAAGGACATGGATCATTGTGATGAAAAAGTCATGGAGCCTTGTCATGACAGGATTCAAGGAGCATACAGAGAACAAGTGTCAGGGAACATTTTGATGACAAGTGTACTGAGCATTGTGATGACAATGGTCATGGAGCATTCTGATGAGAAGACCATTGATAGTTGTGATGACGAGCGTCATGGGGCATTGTGATGACAAGTGATATGGAATATTGTGATCACAAGGGTTTGGAGCATTGTTATGACAGAAGTCATGGAGCATTTTGATTTCATTGTGATGACAATAGCATGAAGCATTATGATGATGGGCATGGTGCATTGTGATGACAGGATTCATGGATCATTGAGATGAAAAGGGGCATAGTGCATTGTGATTACAGGGTTCTTGGAGCAATGTGATGAGAAGGGTCATGGAGCTTTGTGATGACAAGCCATGGATCATCGTGATAGCAGGGGTCATGGAGCATTGTTATCACAGGGATAATGGAGCATTGTGATGGCAAGGGCATGGAGCATTGTGATGAGAATGCCATGGAGCATTCTGATGACATGTGTCATGGAGCTTTGTGAAGACAAGCGCATGGAGCAATGTGATGAGAGTGTTCATGGAGCATTGTGATGACAATGACATTGAGCATTGTGATGCCAAGGGTCATGGATCTTTTTGATGACAAAGGACATGGAGCATTTTTTTTAAATGTTGGGTGTAGGAGTTTTTATTATTTAATTTATTTATTTTTGCTGTGTTGGGACTTTGTTTCTTTTTTTTTTTCCTCCTGAAAATTTTTTTTTTTTGCTTTATAACAAATTTAATCAGTTATACATATACCTATATTCCCATATCCCCTCCCTTTTGCGTCTCCCTCCCTCCCTCCCTATCCCACCCCTCCAGGCGGTCAGAAAGCACCGAGCTGATCTCCCTGTGCTATGCGGCTGCTTCCCACTAGCTATCTACCTTAAGTTTGGTAGTGTATATATGTCCATGCCGCTCTTTCACTTTGTCACAGCTTACCCTTCCCCCTCCCCATATCCTCAAGTCCATTCTCTAGTAGGTCTGTGTCTTTATTCCTGTCTTACCCCTATGTTCTTCATGACATTTTTTTCTTAAGTTCCATATATATGTGTCAGCATACAGTATTTGTCTTTCTCTTTCTGACTTACTTCACTCTGTATGACAGACCCTAGGTCCATTCACCTCATTACAAATAGCTCAATTTCATTTCTTTTTATGGCTGAGTAATATTCCATTGTATATATGTGCCACATCTTCTTTATCCATTCATCTGATGATGGACACTTAGGTTTTTTCCATCTCGGGGCTATTGTAAATAGGGCGGCTATGAACATTTTGGTACATGTCTCTTTTTGAATTATGGTTTTGTCAGGGTATATGCCCAGTAGTGGGATTGCTGGGTCATATGGTAGTTCTATTTGTAGTTTTTTAAGGAACCTCCATACCATTCTCCATAGTGGCTGTACCAATTCACATTCCCACCAGCAGTGCAAGAGTGTTCCCTTTTTTCCACACCCTCTCCAGCATTTATTGTTTCTAGATTTTTTGATGATGGCCATTCTGACTGGTGTGAGATGATATCTCATTGTAGTTTTGATTTGCATTTCTCTAATGAGCAAAGATGTTGAGCATCCTTTCATTTGTTTGTTGGCAGTCTGTATATCTTCTGTGGAGAAATGTCTATTTAGGTCTTCTGCCCATTTTTGGATTGGGTTGTTTGTTTTTTTGTTACTGAGCTGCATGAGCTGCTTATAAATTTTGGAGATTAATCCTTTGTCAGTTGCTTCATTTACAAATATTTCTCCCATTCTGAGGGTTGTCTTTTGGTCTTGTTTATGGTTTCCTTTGCTGTGCAAAAGCTTTTAAGTTTCATTAGGTCCCATGTGTTTATTTTTGTCTTTATTTCCATTTCTCTAGGAGGTGGGTCAAAAAGGATCTTGCTGTGATTTATGTCATAGAGTGTTCTGCCTATGTTTTCCTCTAAGAGTTTGATAGTGTCTGGCCTTACATTTAGGTCTTTAATCCATTTTGAGCTTATTTTTGTGTATGGTGTTAGGGAGTGATCTAATCTCATACTTTTACATGTCCCTATCCAGTTTTCCCAGCACCACTTATTGAAGAGACTGTCCTTTCTCCACTGTACATTCCTGCCTCCTTTATCAAAGATAAGGTGACCATATGTCCGTGGGTTTATCTCTGGGCTTTCTATCCTGTTCCACTGATCTATATTTCTGTTTTTGTGCCAGTACCATACTGTCTTGATTACTGTAGCTTTGTAGTATAGTCTGAAGTCAGGGAGCCTGATTCCTCCAGCTCCATTTTTCGTTCTCAAGATTGCTTTGGCTATTCGGGGTCTTTTGTGTTTCCATACAAATTGTGAAATTTTTTGCTCTAGTTCTGTGAAAAATGTCAGTGGTAGTTTGATAGGGATTGCATTGAATCTGTAGATTGCTTTGGGTAGTAGAGTCATTTTCACAATGTTGATTCTTCCAATCCAAGAACATGGTACATCTCTCCATCTATTTGTATCATCTTTAATTTCTTTCATCAGTGTCTTATAATTTTCTGCATACAGGTCTTTTGTCTCCTTAGGTAGGTTTATTCCTAGATATTTTATTCTTTTTGTTGCAATGGTAAATGGGAGTGTTTTCTTAATTTCACTTTCAGATTTTTCATCATTAGTATATAGGAATGCCAGAGATTTCTGTGCATTAATTTTGTATCCTGCAACTTGACCAAATTCATTGATTAGCTCTAGTAGTTTTCTGGTAGCATCTTTAGGATTCTCTATGTATAGTATCATGTCATCTGCAAACAGTGACAGCTTTACTTCTTCTTTTCCGATTTGGATTCCTTTTATTTCCTTTTCTTCTCTGATTGCTGTGGCTAAAACTTCCAAAACTAGGTTGAATAAGAGTGGTGAGAGTGGGCAACCTTGTCTTGTTCCTGATCTTAGTGGAAATGGTTTCAGTTTTTCACCATTGAGGACGATGCTGGCTGTGGGTTTGTCATATATGGCCTTTATTATGTTGAGGAAAGTTCCCTCTATGCCTACTTTCTGCAGGGTTTTTATCATAAATGGGTGTTGAATTTTGTCGAAAGCTTTCTCTGCATCTATTGAGATGATCATATGGTTTTTCTCCTTCAATTTGGTAATATGGTGTATCACGTTGATTGATTTGCGTATATTGAAGAATCCTTGCATTCCTGGAATAAACCCGACTTGATCATGGTGTATGATCCTTTTAATGTGCTGTTGGATTCTGTTTGCTAGTATTTTGTTGAGGATTTTTGCATCTATGTTCATCAGTGATATTGGCCTGTAGTTTTCTTTCTTTGTGACATCCTTGCCTGGTTTTGGTATCAGGGTGATGGTGGTCTCATAGAATGAGTTTGGGAGTGTTCCTCCCTCTGCTATATTTTGGAAGAGTTTGAGAAGGATAGGTGTTAGCTCTTCTCTAAATGCTTGATAGAATTCACCTGTGAAGCCATCTGGCCCTGGGCTTTTGTTTGTTGGAAGATTTTTTATCACAGTTTCAATTTCAGTGCTTGTGATTGGTCTGTTCATATTTTCTATTTCTTCCTGATTCAGTCTTGGCAGGCTGTGCATTTCTAAGAATTTGTCCATTTCTTCCAGGTTGTCCATTTTATTGGCATAGAGTTGCTTGTAGTAATCACTCATGATCTTTTGTATTTCTGCAGTGTCAGTTGTTACTTCTCCTTTTTCATTTCTAATTCTATTGATTTGTGTCTTCCCCCTTTTTTTCTTGATGAGTCTGGCTAATGGTTTATCAATTTTGTTTATCTTCTCAAAGAACCAGCTTTTAGTTTTATTGATCTTTGCTATCATTTCCTTCATTTCTTTTTCATTTATTTCTGATCTGATTTTTATGATTTCTTTCCTTCTGCTAACTTTGGGATGTTTTTGTTCTTCTTTCTGTAATTGCTTTAGGTGCAAGATTAGGTTGTTTATTCGAGATGTTTCCTGTTTCTTAAGGTGGGATTGTATTGCTATAAACTTCCCCCTTAGAACTGCTTTTGCTGTGTCCCATAGGTTTTGGGTCGTCGTGTCTCCATTGGCATTTGTTTCTAGGTATTTTTTTAAATTCCCCTTTGATTTCTTCAGTGATCACTTTGTTATTAAGTAGTGTATTGTTTAGCCTCCATGTGTTTGTATTTTTTACAGCTCTTTTCCACTAATTGATATCTAGTCTCATAGCATTGTGGTCAGAAAAGATACTTGATACAATTTCAATTTTCTTACATTTACCAAGGCTTGATTTGTGACCCAAGATATGATCTATCCTGGAGAATGTTCCATGAGCACTTGAGAAAAATGTGTATTCTGTTGTTTTTGGATGGGATGTCCTATAAATATCAATTAAGTCCATCTTGTTTAATGTATCATTTAAAGCTTGTGTTTCCTTATTTATTTTCATTTTGGATGATCTGTCCATTGGTGAAAGTGGGGTGTTAAAGTCCCCTACTATGATTGTGTTACTGTCGATTTCTCCTTTTATGGCTGTTAGTATTTGCCTTATGTATTGAGGTGCTCCTATGTTGGGTGCATAAATATTTACATTTGTTATATCTTCTTCTTGGATCGATCCCTTGATCATCATGTAGTGTCCTTCTCTGTCTCTTCTACTAGTCTTTATTTTAAAGTCTATTTTGTCTGATATGAGAATTGCTACTCCAGCTTTCTTTTGGTTTCCATTTGCATGGGATATCTTTTTCCATCCCCTTACTTTCAGTCTGTATGTGTCTCTAGGTCTGAAGTGGGTCTCTTGTAGACAGCATATATATGGGTCTTGTTTTTGTATCCATTCAGCCAATCTGTGTCTTTTGGTGGGAGCATTTAGTCCATTTACATTTAAGGTAATTATTGATATGTATGTTCCTGTTCCCATTTTCTTAATTGTTTTGGGTTCGTTATTGTAGGTCTTTTCCTTCTGTTGTGTTTCTTTCCTAGAGAAGTTCCTTTAGCATTTGTTGTAAAGCTGGTTTGGTGGTGCTGAACGCTTTCAGCTTTTGCTTGTCTGTAAACGTTTTAATTTCTCCATCAAATCTGAATGAGATCCTTGCTGGGTAGAGTAATCTTGGTTGCAGGTTTTTCTCTTTCATGACTTTAATTATGTCCTGCCACTCCCTTCTGGCTTGTAGAGTTTCTGCTGAGAGATCAGCTGTTATCCTGATGGGGATTCCCTTGTGTGTTATTTGTTGTTTTTGCCTTGCTGCTTTTAATATGATTTCTTTGTGTTTAATTTTTGACAGTTTGATTAATATATGTCTTGGCGTATTTCTCCTTGGATTTATTCTGTATGGGACTCTCTGTGCCTCCTGGACTTGATTAACTATTTCCTTTCCCATATTAGGGAAGTTTTCCACTATAATCTCTTCAAATATTTTCTCAGTCCCTTTCTTTTTCTCTTCTTCTTCTGGAACCCCTATAATTCGAATGTTGGTGCGTTTAATGTTGTCCCAGAGGTCTCTGAGACTGTCCTCTGTTCTTTTCATTCTTTTTTCTTTATTTTGCTGTGCAGCAGTTATTTCCACTATTTTATCTTCCACCTCACTTATCCGTTCTTCTGCCTCAGTTATTCTGCTATTGATCCCATCTAGAGTACTTTTTATTTCATATATTGTGTTTTTAATCGATGCTTGATTCATCTTTAGTTCTTCTAGGTCCTTGTTAACTGTTTCTTGCATTTTGTCTATTCTATTTCCAAGATTTTGGATCTGGGAAATAGAATCTTGGATCATCTTTACCATCATTATTCTGAATTCTTTTTCAGGTAGACTGCCTATTACCTCTTCATTTGTTAGGTATGGTGGGTTTTTATCTTGCTCCTTCTCCTGCTGTGTGTTTTTCTGTCTTCTCATTTTGCTTATCTTACTGTGTTTGGGGTCTCCTTTTTTCAGGCTGCAGGTTCGTAGTTTCCGTTGTTTTTGTTGTCTGTCCTCAGTGGCTAAGGTTGGTTTAGTGGGTTGTGTAGGCTTCCTGGTGGAGGGGACTAGTGCCTGTGTTCTGGTGGGTGAGGCTCCATCTTGTCTTTCTGGTGGGCAGGTCCACGTCTGGTGGTGTGTTTTGGGGTGTCTGCGGACTTTTTATGATTTTAGGCAGCCTCTCTGCTAATGGGTGGCGTTGTGTTCCTGTCTTGCTAGTTGTTTGGCATAGGGTGTCCAGCACTGTAGCTTGCTGGTCGTTGAGTGAAGCTGGGTGCTGGTGTTGAGATGGAGATCTCTGGAAGATTTTCGCCGTTTGATATTATGTGGAGCTGGGAGGTCTCTTGTGGACCAGTGTCCTGAAGTTGGCTCTCCCACCTCAGAGGCACAGCACTGACTCCTGGCTCCTCAATTTGGGATGATTTGTTGTCCATTCATGTATTCCACAGATGCAGGGTACATCAAGTTGATTGTGGAGCTTTAATCCGCTGCTTCTGAGGCTGCTGGGAGAGGTTTCCCTTTCTCTTTGTTCTCACAGCTCCTGGGTCTCAGCTTTGGATTTGGCCCCGCCTCTGCATGTAGGTCGCCGGAGGGCGTCTGTTCTTCACTTAGATAGGACAGGGTTAAATGAGCAGCCTCTTCAGTGACTCTGGCTCACTCAGGCCGGGCGGGAGGGAGGGGCACGGAGTGCGGGGCGAGCCTGCAGCGGCAGAGGTCGGCGTGATGTTGCACCAGCCCGAGGCACACCGTTCGTTCTCCCAGAGAAGCCGCCCCTGGATCCCGGGACCCCGGCAGTGGCGGGCTGCACAGGCTCCAGGAAGGGCGGTGTGGACAGTGACCCACGCTCGCACACAGGCATCTTGCCGGTGGCAGCAGCAGCCCCAGACTCCCACGCCCGTCACCGGGCTCCGCACCTTCAGTCGCGTATCGCACCCGTCTGTGGAGCCCCTTTAAGCAGTGTTCTTAATCCCCTCTCCTCGCGCACCAGGAAACCAAGAGGAAAGAAAAAGTCTCTTGCCTCTTTGGCAGCTCCAGAGTTTTCCCGGACTCCCTGCCGGCTAGCTGTGGCTCATTAGCCCCCTTCCGGCTGAGTTCTCGCCGCCAGCCCCAGTCCTCTCCCTGCGCTCTGACCGAAGCCCGAGCCTCAGCTTCCAGCGACGCCGGGGTGAGCGGACAAGCCTCTCGGGCTGGTGAGTGCCGCTCGGCACCGATCCTCTGTGCGGGAATCTCTCCGCTTTGCCCTACCAAGGAATGTGGGGAGTTTCTTGCCTTTGGGGAGGTCCGGGGTCCTCTGCCAGCATCCAGCAGGTGTTCTGTAGAAGTTGCTCCACGTGCAGCTGTATTTCTGGTGTATCCGTGGGGAGGACGGTGACCTCCGTGTCTTACTCTTCCGCCATCTTACCTGGAAGTCTCTCGACATGGAGCATTTTGATGGCAAGGGCGTTGTGCATTGTGATGAGAAAGGCAGGGAGCATTCTGATAAAAGGGTCATGGAGCAATTTGATGAAAAGTGTCATGGAACATTTTGATGACAGGTGATATGGAACATTGTGATGTCAGGGGTCAACGAACATTGTGATGATAAGTGCATGTAGCATTGTGATGACAGGAGTCATGGAACATTGTGATGACAGGGGTGAGGGAGTATTGTGACAAATAGTGATGTAGCACTGTGATATCAGTGGTGAGAGAGCATTTTGATGAGAAGTGCATGGAGCATTGTGATTACAAGGTTTATGGAGCATGGCAATGACAAGTATGTGGACCGTTGTGATGAAATGCGCGTGGCACATTTTGAAGACAATGGTCATGGAGCATTATTCTCACAAAGAAATGGAGCATTGTGATGACAAGGGTCACAGAGAATTGTGATGAAATGTTCATGGAGCATTGTGGTTACAAAGGCCACAGAGCCTTGTGATGACATGGGCATGGACCACTGTGATGACAAACGTTATGTAGCATTGTGATGACTGGAGTCACGGAGCATTGTGATGACCGGGGGTCATGGAGCATAGTGATGACATGTGTCATGGAGCATTGTGCTGACAAGTGCATGGAGCATTGTGATGACAAGGGTCATGGAGCATTGTGCTGAGAAAGGCATAGAGCATTGTGATGACAAGGGTCAAAGAGCATTGTGATGAAAAGTTCATGGAGCATTGTGGTTAAAAAGATCAAAGATACTGTTGATGACGAGGGCATGGACCATTGTGGTGACAAAGTTCATGAAGCATTGTGATGACTGGAGTCACGGAGCACAGTGAAGACAGGGGTCATGGAGCATTGTGATAACAAGGGCATGGAGCATTGTGATGACAAGGGCATGGAGCATTGATCTAATTAGTTTCATGGATTATTGCAATGAGAGTTGGAATGGTGCATTGTGATGAAAAGGGCATGGAGCATTGTGATGACCATGTCATGCAGTATTGTGAAGACAGGTGTAAGGGAGCATTGTGATGACATATGTAATGGCCCATTGTGATGACAATGGCATGGAGCATTGTGATGCCAATTGTCATGGAGGATTCTGATGACAACGGTAATGGAGCATTGTGATAACAATGGCTTGGAGCATTGTGATGACAAGGGTCAGGGAGCATTGTGCTGACAAGTGCATGGAGAATTGTGATGACAAGGGTCATGGAGCATTCTGATGACAAGCTTCTGGAGTATTTTGATGACAATGGCATGGAGCATTGTGATGAAAACGGCATGGGGTATTGTGATGAAAAAGCATGGAGCTTTATCGTGACAGGTTTCAAGGAGAATTCTGACGACAAGTGTCAGGGAGCATTGTGATGACAAGTGTATTGAGAATTGTGATGAGAAATGTCATGGAGCATTGTGATGAAAAGGGCATGGAGTATTGTGATGACAGGCATCATGGAGCGTTGTGATGACAAGTGTTATGGAACATTGTGATCACAAGACTTTGGAGCACTGTGATGACAGAGGTCATGGATCATTTTGATTTCAAGGAGCATGGAGCATTGTGATGACAAGGGCATGAAGCAATGTGATCCCAAGTTTCATGGAGGATTGTGATGACAATGGAAATGGAGTATTGTGATGACAAGCAAATAGAGCATTGTAATGACAAGGTCATGTTGCATTTTGCTGACAAAGGCATGGAGCATTGTAATGACATGTGTCATGGAGCACTGTGATGACAAGCATCACGGATCATTGTGAATACAGGGGTCATGGAGCATTGGGATGACAAGTGCATGGATAATTGTGATGACAAGTGTCATGGAGAACTGGGCTGAAAATTTTCTTGGAGTGTTGTGATGACAGGGGTCATGGAGCATTGTGATGACTAGGGAATGGAGCATTGTGATGACAAGAGTCCCGGATATTTGTGTTGTCAGGTGACATGGAGTGTTGCGATGACAGTGGTCATGGAGCATTGAGATGATATTGGCCATGTAGCATGGTGATGAATAGGTGGTGGAGCATTGGGCTGAAAATATTCATGGATTATTGTGATGACATGGGTCATGGAGCATTGTGATGACAAGGTAATGGAGCATGGTGATGACAAGGTCCTGGAGCATTGTGATGAGAAGTCCATGGATACTTATGATGACAATTCTCCTGGAGCATTCTGATGAAAAGGGGCATGGAGCATTGTGATTACAGGGGTCTTGGAGCATTGTGATGATTAGGACATGGAAGATTGTGATACATGTGTCATGGGTCATGGAGCTTTGTGATGACAAGTCATGGAGCATTGTGATGACAAGGGCATGGAGCATTGTGATGACAGGGGCATGGAGCATTGGTCTGACAAGATTAATAGATTATTGTGATGACAGTGGACATGGTGCATTGTGATGACAAGGGCATGGATCATTGTGAAGAGAAGGTCATGGAGTATTTTGAAGACAGGTGTCAGGGAGCATTGTGATGACATATGTCATGGTCCATTGCGATGACAATGGCTGGGAGTATTGTGATGCCAAATGTAATGGAGGATTGTGATGACAAATATAATGGAGCATTGTGATGACTAGGGCTTGGAGCATTATGATGACAATGGCCATTGAGAATTTTCATGACAAGGTCATGAAGCATTGTGATGACAAGGTCCTGGAGCATTGTGATGAGAAAACCATGGAGCCTTGTGATGACAAGTCTCCTGGAGCATAATCATGAAAATGAGCATGGAGCATTGTGATTAGAGGTGTCTTGGCCCATTGTGATGACAAGGGAATGGAGCATTGTGAGGAGAAGGTCAAGGAGCATTCTGATGGCATGCGTCATTGTGCTTTGTGAGGACAAGGGCATGGAGCACTGTGATTACAGGGGTCTTGGAGCATTGTGATGAAAAGGGCATGGATCATTGTGATGAAAAATGCATGGAGCCTTGTCATGACAAGATTCAAGGAGCATGTAGAAAACAGGTGTCAGGGAACATTTTGATGACAAGTGTACTGAGCATTGTGATGACAAAGGTCATGGAGCATTTTGATGAGAAGACCATGGATAACTGTGATGAGGAGCGTCATGGGGCATTGTGATGACAAGTGATATGGAATATTGTGATCACAAGGGTTTGGAGCTTTGTCATGACAGAGGTCACGGAGCATTTTGATTTCATTGTGATGACAATAGCATGAAGCATTATGATGATGGGCATGGTGCATTTTGATGACAGGGTTAATGGATCATTGAGATGAAAAGGGGCATAGAGCATTGTGATTACAGGGTTCTTGGAGCATTGTGATGAGAAGGTTCCTAGAGCTTTGTGATGACAAGGCCAGGCAACATCGTGATAGCAGTAGTCATGGAGCATTTTTATGACTGGTGTAATGGAGCACTGTGATGGCAAGGGAATGGAACATTTTGATGACAAGTCATGGAGAATTTTGATGACAAGAATGTGGTGCATTTTGATGAGAAGGGCAGGTAGCATTTTGATGACAGGGTCATGGAACAATTTGATGAAAAGGGTCATGGAACATTTTGATGACAGGTGTTATGGAACATTGTGATGTCAGGGGTCTTGGAGCATTCTGATGAAAAGGATCATGGAGCAGTTTGATGACAGGTGTTATGGAACATTTTGATGTCAAGGGTCATCGAACATTGTGATGATAATTGCATGTAGCTTTGTGATGACAGATGCCATGAAACATTGGGATGACAGTGGTGAGGGAGTATTGTGACAAATAGTGATGTAGCATTGTGATATCAGTGGTGAGAGAGCATTTTGATGAGAAGTGCATGGATGATTGTGATGACAAGTTTTATGGAGTATTGTGATGACAAATTTGTGGAGCATTGTGATGACAAGCGCATGGTGCATTGTGATGACATGTGTCATGGAGCATTGTGCTGAGAAAGGCATAGAGCATTTTGATGACAAGGGTCAAAGAGCATTGTGATGAAAATTTCATGGAGCATTGTCGTTAAAAAGGTCACAGAGACTGTTGATGATGAGGACCTGGACAATTGTGATGACAAAGTTCATGAAGCATTGTGATGACTGGAGTCACGGAGAATTGGGATTACAGGGGTCATGGAGCATTGTGATAACAAGGGCATGGATCATTGTGATGACAAGGGGATGGAACAGTGGTCTATTTAGTTTCATGAATTATTGTGATGACAGATGGAATGGGGCATTGTGATGACAAGCGCATGGAGAATTGTGATGCCAATTGTAATGTAGGATTCTGCTGTCAAAGATAATTGAGCATTGTGATGACAATGTCTTGGAGCATTGTGCTAACAAGGGTCAGGGAGCATTGTGCTGACAAGTGCATGGAGGTTTGTGATGACAAGGGTCATGGAACATTCTGATGACAAGCTTGTGGAGTATTTTGATGACATTGGCATGGAGCATTGTGATGAAAACGGCATGGGGCATTGTGATGAAAAAAGCATGGAGCCTTTTCGTAACAGGGTACAATGAGCATTCTGACGACAAGTGTCAGGGAGCATTGTGATGACAAGTGTATTGAGAATTATGATGAGAAGGTCATGGAGCATTGTGATGAAAAGGGCATGGAGTATTGTGATGACAGGCATCATGGAGCGTTGTGATGACAAGTGTTATGGAACATTGTGATCACAAGAGTTTGGAGCATTGTGATGACAGAGGTCATGGATCATTTTGATTTCAAGGAGCATGGAGCATTGTGATGACAAGGGCATGAAGCAATGTGATCCCAAGGTTATTGGAGGATTGTGATGACAATTGAAATGGAGTATTTTGATGACAAGCCCATAGAGCATTGTAATGACAAGGTCATGTAGCATTTTGCTGACAAAGGCATGGAACATTTTAATGACAGGTGTCATGGGGCACTGTGATGACAAGCGTTACGGATTATTGTGAATACAGGGGTCATGGAGCATTGGGATGACAAGTGCATGGATAATTGTGATGACAAGTGTCATGGAGCACTGGGCTGAAAATGTTCATGGAGTTTTGTTATGACAGGGGTCATGGAGAATAGTGATGAGTAGGGAATGGAGCACTGTGATGACAATAGTCTGGGATCATTGTGTCGTCTGGTGTCATGGAGTGTTTTGATGACAGTGGTCATGGAGCATTGAGATGATATTGGCCATGGAGCATTGTGATGAATTGGTCGTGGAGCATTGGGCTGAAAATATTTATGGATTATTGTGATGACAGGGGTCATGGAGCATTGTGATGACAAGGTAATGGAGCATGGTGGTGACAAGGTCCTGGAGCACTGTGATGAGAAGACCATGGATACTTATGATGACAATTCTCATGGAGCATTCTGATGAAAAGGGGCATGGAGCATGGTGATTACAGGGGTCTTGGAGTATTGTGATGACTAGGGCATAGAACACTGTGATACATGTGTCATGGAGCTTTGTGATGACAAATCATGGAGCATTGTGATGACAAGGGCATGGAGCATTGTGATGAAAAATGCATGCAGCCTTGTCATGACAGGATTCAAGGAGCATGTAGACAACAAGTGTCAGGGAACATTTTGATGACAAGTGTACTGATCATTGTGGTGAAAAAGGTATGGAGCATTGTGATGACTGGAGTCATGGAGCATTATGATGACAGGGGTCATGGAGCATTGTGATAACAAGGTCATGGAACATTGTGATGACAAGGGCATGGAGCATTGGTCTAATAAGTTTCATGGATTATTGCAATGAAAGTTGGAATGGTGAATTGTGATGACAGGGACATGGAGCATTTTGCTGACAAAGGCATGGAGCATTGTGATGACAGGGTTCATGGAGCACTGTGATGACAAGCGTCATTGAGCATTGTGAATACAGGGGTCATGGAGCATTGGGATGACAAGGGCATGGATCATTGTGTTGGCAAGGTTCATGGAGCATTGGGCTGAAAATATTCATAGAGTATTGTGATGACAGGGGTCATGGAGCATTGTGATGATAAGGGAATGGAGCATGGTGATGACAAGGTCCTGGAGCATTGTGATTAGAAGACCATGGAGACTTGTGATGACAAATCTCATGGAGCATTCTGATGAAAAGGGTCATGGAGCATTTTGATTACAGGGGTCTTGGAGCATTGTGATGACAAGGGCATGGATTATTGTGATGATAAAGGCATGGCGCCTTTTCATGACAGGGTACAAGGAGCATACTGACGACAAGTGTCAGGGAGCATTGTGATGACAAGTGTATTGAGCATTGTGATGACAAAGATCATGGACCATTGTGATGAGAAGACCATGGATAATTGTGATGATGAGCGTCATGGCGTGTTGTGGTGATAAGTGTTATGGAACATTGTGATCACAAGGGTTTGGAGCATTATGATGACAGAGATCATGGAGAATAATGATTTCATTGTGATGACAATAGCCTGAAGCATTATGATGATGGGCATGGTGCATTGTGATGACAGGGTTCATGGAGCATTGAGATGAAAAGGGGCATGGGGCTTTGTGTTTACAGGGGTCTTGGAGCAGTGTGATGAAAAGGGCATGGAGCATTGTGATGTGAAGGGCCTGGAACATTCTGATGACATGTGTTATGGAGCTTTGTGATGACAAGGGCATGGAGCATTGTGATTTAAGCGGCCTTCAGCATTGTGATGACAGGTGTCATGGAACCTTGTGATGAATAGGCCATGTTACATTGTGATGGCAGGGGTCATGGTGCATTGTTATGACAGAGGTACTGGAGCATTGTGATGAGAAGGGTATGGAACATTGCTCTGAAATGTTTCTGGGATTATTGTGATGAGAGTAGGCATGGAGCATTGTGATGACAAGGGTACAGAACACTATGATACACGGGTCATGCAGGATTGTAATGACAAGGGCATGGAGCATAGTGATAAGAAGGGCATCGAGCATTGTGATGACAAGTGTCATGGAACTTTGTGATGACAAGGGCATTGAGCAATATGATGGGAGGGTTAATTGAGCATTGTGATGACAATGACATGGAGCATTGTGATGCCATGGGTCATGGAGATTTGTGATGACAAGTCATGGAGCATTTTGATGACAAGGGCATGGTGCATTGTGATGAGAAGTTCAGGGAGCATTCTGATGACCGGGTCATGCAGCAATTTGATGAAAAGTGTAATGGAACATTTTGATGGCAGGGGTTATAGAACACTGTGATGTCAGGGGTCTTGGGGCTTTGGGATGAAAAGGATCATGGAGCATTTTGATGACAGGGGTTATGGAACATTGTGATGTCAGGGGTCATGGAACATTGTGACTATAAGGGGATGTAGCAGTGTGATGACAGGGTCATGGAACATTGTGATTACAGGGGTGAGAGAGTATTGTGATGACTAGTGATGGAACACTGTGATATCTCTGGTGAGAGAGCATTTTGATGAGAAGTGCATGGAGCATTGTGATTACAAGGTTTATGGAGCATGGCAATGACAATTTTGTGGACCTTTGTGATGAAATGCATGTGGCACATTTTGAAGACAATGGTTATGGACCATTGTTCTCACAAAGAAATGGAGCATTGTGATGAAAAGGGTCACAGAGAATTGTGATGAAAAGTTCATGGATCATTGTGGTTACAATGGTCACAGAGCCTTGTGATGACACGGGCATGGACTATTGTGATGACAAACGTTATGAAGCATTGTGATGCCTGGAGTCACGGAGCATTGTGATGACAGGGGTCATGGAGCATTGTGATGACATGTGTTGGAGCATTGTGCTGACAAGTGCATGGAGCATTGTGATGTCAAGGGTCATGGAGCATTGTGCTGAGAAATGCATAGAGCATTGTGATGACAAGGGTCAAAGAGCATTGTGATGAAAAGTTCATGGAGCATTGTGGTTAAAACGGTCAAAGAGACTGTTGATGATGAGGGCATGGACCATTGTGGTGACAAAGCTCATGAAGCATTGTGATGACTGGAGTCACGGAGCATTGTGATGACAGGGGTCATGGAGCATTGAGATGACAAGGGCATGGAGCATTGTGATGACCCGGTAGGTCATGAAGTATTGTGAAGACAGGTGTCAGGGAGCATTGTGATGACATATGTAATGGCCCATTCTGATGACAATGGCATGGAGCATTGTGATGCCAAGTGTCATGGAGGATTCTGATGACAAAGGTAATGGAGCATTGTGATGACAATGGCTTGGAGCATTGTGATGACAAGGGTCAGGGAGCATTCTGATGACTAGCTTGTGGAGTATTTTGATGACAATGGCATGGAGCATTGTGATGAAAACGGCATGGGGCATTGTGATGAAAAAGGCATGGAGCCTTTTCGTGACAGTGTTCAAGGAGCATTCTGACGACAAGTGTCAGGGAGCATTGTGATGACAAGTGTATTGAGAATTGTGATGAGAAGGTCATGGAGCATTGTGATGAAAAGGGCATGGAGTATTGTGATGACAGGCATCATGGAGCGTTCTGATGACAAGTGTTATGGAACAAGTTGATCACATGGGATTTGAGCATTTTGATGACAGAGGTCATGGATCATTTTGATTTCAAGGAGCATGGAGCATTGTGATGACAAGGGCATGAAGCAGTGTGATCCCAAGGTTCATGGAGGATTGTGATGACAAACGTAATGGAGTATTGTGATGACAAGCGCATAGAGCATTGTAATGACAAGGCCATGTAGCATTTTGCTGACAAAGGCATGGAACATTGTGATGACAGGGTTCATGGAGCACTGTGATGACAAGCGTCATTGAGCATTGTGAATACAGGGGTCATGGAGCATTGGGATGAGAAGGGCATGGATCATTGTGATGGCAAGGTTCATGGAGCATTGGGCTTAAAATGTTCTTAGAGTATTGTGATGACAGGGGTCACGGAGCATTGTGATGACAAGGGAATGGAGCATGGTGATGACAATGTCCTGGAGCATTGTGATTAGAAGACCATGGAGACTTGTGATGACAAATCTCATGGAGCATTCTGATGAAAAGGGTCATGGAGCATTTTGATTACAGGGGTTTTGGAGCATTGTGATGACAAGGGCATGGATTATTGTGATGACAAAGGCATGGAGCCTTTTCATGACTGGGTACAAGGAGCATATTGACGACAAGTGTCATGGAGCATTGTGATGACAAGTGTATTGAGCATTGTGATGACAAAGATCATGGACCATTGTGATGAGAAGACCATGGATAATTGTGATGATGAGCGTCATGGCGTGTTGTGGTGATAAGTGTTATGGAACATTGTGATCACAAGGGTTTGGAGCATTATGATGACAGAGATCATGGAGAATAATGATTTCATTGTGATGACAATAGCCTGAAGCATTATGATGATGGGCATGGTGCATTGTGATGACAGGGTTCATGGAGCATTGAGATGAAAAGGGGCATGGGGCTTTGTGTTTACAGGGGTCTTGGAGCAGTGTGATGAAAAGGGCATGGAGCATTGTGATGTGAAGGGCCTGGAACATTCTCATGACATGTGTTATGGAGCTTTGTGATGACAAGGGCATGGAGCATTGTGATTTAAGCGGCCTTCAGCATTGTGATGACAGGTGTCATGGAACCTTGTGATGAATAGGCCATGTTACATTGTGATGGCAGGGGTCATGGTGCATTGTTATGACAGAGGTACTGGAGCATTGTGATGAGAAGGGTATGGAACATTGCTCTGAAATGTTTCTGGGATTATTGTGATGAGAGTAGGCATGGAGCATTGTGATGACAAGGGTACAGAACACTATGATACACGGGTCATGCAGGATTGTAATGACAAGGGCATGGAGCATAGTGATAAGAAGGGCATCGAGCATTGTGATGACAAGTGTCATGGAACTTTGTGATGACAAGGGCATTGAGCAATATGATGGGAGGGTTAATTGAGCATTGTGATGACAATGACATGGAGCATTGTGATGCCATGGGTCATGGAGATTTGTGATGACAAGTCATGGAGCATTTTGATGACAAGGGCATGGTGCATTGTGATGAGAAGTTCAGGGAGCATTCTGATGACCGGGTCATGCAGCAATTTGATGAAAAGTGTAATGGAACATTTTGATGGCAGGGGTTATAGAACATTGTGATGTCAGGGGTCTTGGGGCTTTGGGATGAAAAGGATCATGGAGCATTTTGATGACAGGGGTTATGGAACATTGTGATGTCAGGGGTCATGGAACATTGTGACTATAAGGGGATGTAGCAGTGTGATGACAGGGTCATGGAACATTGTGATTACAGGGGTGAGAGAGTATTGTGATGACTAGTGATGGAACACTGTGATATCTCTGGTGAGAGAGCATTTTGATGAGAAGTGCATGGAGCATTGTGATTACAAGGTTTATGGAGCATGGCAATGACAATTTTGTGGACCTTTGTGATGAAATGCGTGTGGCACATTTTGAAGACAATGGTTATGGACCATTGTTCTCACAAAGAAATGGAGCATTGTGATGAAAAGGGTCACAGAGAATTGTGATGAAAAGTTCATGGATCATTGTGGTTACAATGGTCACAGAGCCTTGTGATGACACGGGCATGGACTATTGTGATGACAAACGTTATGAAGCATTGTGATGCCTGGAGTCATGGAGCATTGTGATGACAGGGGTCATGGAGCATTGTGATGACATGTGTTGGAGCATTGTGCTGACAAGTGCATGGAGCATTGTGATGTCAAGGGTCATGGAGCATTGTGCTGAGAAAGGCATAGAGCATTGTGATGACAAGGGTCAAAGAGCATTGTGATGAAAAGTTCATGGAGCATTGTGGTTAAAACGGTCAAAGAGACTGTTGATGATGAGGGCATGGACCATTGTGGTGACAAAGCTCATGAAGCATTGTGATGACTGGAGTCACGGAGCATTGTGATGACAGGGGTCATGGAGCATTGAGATGACAAGGGCATGGAGCATTGTGATGACCCGGTAGGTCATGAAGTATTGTGAAGACAGGTGTCAGGGAGCATTGTGATGACATATGTAATGGCCCATTCTGATGACAATGGCATGGAGCATTGTGATGCCAAGTGTCATGGAGGATTCTGATGACAAAGGTAATGGAGCATTGTGATGACAATGGCTTGGAGCATTGTGATGACAAGGGTCAGGGAGCATTCTGATGACTAGCTTGTGGAGTATTTTGATGACAATGGCATGGAGCATTGTGATGAAAACGGCATGGGGCATTGTGATGAAAAAGGCATGGAGCCTTTTCGTGACAGTGTTCAAGGAGCATTCTGACGACAAGTGTCAGGGAGCATTGTGATGACAAGTGTATTGAGAATTGTGATGAGAAGGTCATGGAGCATTGTGATGAAAAGGGCATGGAGTATTGTGATGACAGGCATCATGGAGCGTTCTGATGACAAGTGTTATGGAACAAGTTGATCACATGGGATTTGAGCATTTTGATGACAGAGGTCATGGATCATTTTGATTTCAAGGAGCATGGAGCATTGTGATGACAAGGGCATGAAGCAGTGTGATCCCAAGGTTCATGGAGGATTGTGATGACAAACGTAATGGAGTATTGTGATGACAAGCGCATAGAGCATTGTAATGACAAGGCCATGTAGCATTTTGCTGACAAAGGCATGGAACATTGTGATGACAGGGTTCATGGAGCACTGTGATGACAAGCGTCATTGAGCATTGTGAATACAGGGGTCATGGAGCATTGGGATGAGAAGGGCATGGGTCATTGTGATGGCAAGGTTCATGGAGCATTGGGCTTAAAATGTTCTTAGAGTATTGTGATGACAGGGGTCACGGAGCATTGTGATGACAAGGGAATGGAGCATGGTGATGACAATGTCCTGGAGCATTGTGATTAGAAGACCATGGAGACTTGTGATGACAAATCTCATGGAGCATTCTGATGAAAAGGGTCATGGAGCATTTTGATTACAGGGGTCTTGGAGCATTGTGATGACAAGGGCATGGATTATTGTGATGACAAAGGCATGGAGCCTTTCCATGACTGGGTACAAGGAGCATACTGACGACAAGTGTCATGGAGCATTGTGATGACAAGTGTATTGAGCATTGTGATGACAAAGATCATGGACCATTGTGATGAGAAGACCATGGAAAATTGTGATGATGAGCGTCATGGCGTGTTGTGGTGATAAGTGTTATGGAACATTGTGATCATAAGGGTTTCGAGCATTATGATGACAGAGATCATGGAGAATATTGATTTCATTGTGATGACAATAGCCTGAAGCATTATGATGATGGGCATGGTGCATTGTGATGACAGGGTTCATGGAGCATTGAGATGAAAAGGGGCATGGGGCTTTGTGTTTACAGGGGTCTTGGAGCAGTGTGATGACAAGGGCATGGAGCATTGTGATGTGAAGGGCATGGAACATTCTGATGACATGTGTTATGGAGCTTTGTGATGACAAGGGCATGGAGCATTGTGATTTAAGCGGCCTTCAGCATTGTGATGACAGGTGTCATGGAACCTTGTGATGAATAGGCCGTGTTACATTGTGATGGCAGGGGTCATGGTGCATTGTTATGACAGAAGTACTGGAGCATTGTGATGAGAAGGGTATGGAACATTGCTCTGAAATGTTTCTGGGATTATTGTGATGAGAGTGGGCATGGAGCATTGTGATGACAAGGGTACAGAACACTATGATACACGGCTCATGCAGGATTGTAATGACAAGGGCATGGAGCATTGTGATAAGAAGGGCATCGAGCATTGTGATGACAAGTGTCATGGAGCTTTGTGATGACAAAGGCATTGAGCAATATGATGGGAGGGTTAATTGAGCATTGTTATGACAATGACATGGAGCATTGTGATGGCATGGGTCATGGAGATTTGTGATGACAAGTCATGGAGCATTTTGATTACAAGGGCATGGTGCATTGTGATGAGAAGTGCAGGGAGCATTCTGATGACCGGGTCATGCAGCAATTTGATGAAAAGTGTAATGGAACATTTTGATGGCAGGGGTTATAGAACATTGTGATGTCAGGGGTCTTGGAGCTTTGGGATGAAAAGGATCATGGAGCATTTTGATGACAGGGGTTATGGAACATTGTGATGTCAGGGGTCATGGAACATTGTGACGATAAGGGGATGTAGCAGTGTGATGACAGGGTCATGGAACATTGTGATTACAGGGGTGAGAGAGTATTGTGATGACTAGTGATGGAACACTGTGATATCTCTGGTGAGAGAGCATTTTGATGAGAAGTGCATGGAGCATTGTGATTACAAGGTTTATGGAGCATGGCAATGACAATTTTGTGGACCTTTGTGATGAAATGCGTGTGGCACATTTTGAAGACAATGGTCATGGACCATTGTTCTCACAAAGAAATGGAGCATTGTGATGAAAAGCGTCACAGAGAATTGTGATGAAAAGTTCATGGATCATTGTGGTTACAATGGTCACAGAACCTTGTGATGACACGGGCATGGACCATTGTGATGACAAACGTTGTGAAGCATTGTGATGACTGGAGTCACGGAGCATTGTGATGACTGGAGTCACGGATCATTGTGATGACAGTGGTCATGGAGCATTGTGATGACATGTGTCATGGAGCATTGTGCTGACAAGTGCATGGAGCATAGTGATGTCAAGGGTCATGGAGCATTGTGCTGAGAAAGGCATAGAGCATTGTGATGACAAGGGTCAAAGAGCATTGTGATGAAAAGTTCATGGAGCATTGTGGTTAAAAAGGTCAAAGAGACTGTTGATGATGAGGGCATGGACCATTGTGGTGACAAAGGTCATGAAGCATTGTGATGACTGGAGTCACGGAGCATTGTGATGACAGGGGTCATGGAGCATTGAGATGACAAGGGCATGGAGCACTGTGATGACCTGGTAGGTCATGAAGTATTGTGAAGACAGGTGTCAGGGAGCATTGTGATGACATATGTAATGGCCCATTCTGATGACAATGGCATGGAGCATTGTGATGCCAAGTGTCATGGAGAATTCTGATGACAAATGTAATGGAGCATTGTGATGACAATGGCTTGGAGCATTGTGATGACAAGGGTCAGGGAGCATTGTGCTGACAAGTGCATGGAGAATTGTGATGACAATGGTCATGGAGCATTCTGATGACTAGCTTGTGGAGTATTCTGATGACAATGGCATGGAGCATTGTGATGAAAACGGCATGGGGCATTGTGATGAAAAAGGCATGGAGCCTTTTCGTGACAGTGTTCAAGGAGCATTCTGATGACAAGTGTCAGGGAGCATTGTGATGACAAGTGTATTGAGGATTGTGATGAGAAGGTCATGGAGCATTGTGATGAAAAGGGCATGGAGTATTTTGATGACAGGGATCATGGAGCGTTGTGATGACAAATGTTATGGAACATTGTGATCACAAGAGTTTGGAGCATTGTGATGACAGAGGTCATGGATCATTTTGATTTCAAGGAGCATGGAGCATTGTGATGACAAGGGCATGTAGCAATGTGATCCCAAGTTTCATGGAGGATTGTGATGACAAGCAAATTGAGCATTGTAATGACAAGGTCATGTAGCATTTTGCTGACAAAGGCATGGAGCATTGTGATGACAGGTGTCATGGAGCACTGTGATGACAAGCGTCACGGAGCATTGTGAAAAGAGTGGTCATGGAGCATAGGGATGACAACGACATGGATCACTGTGATGACAAGATTTATGGAACATTGGGCTGAAAATATTCATGGAGTATTGTGATGACAGGTGTCATGGAGCATTGTGATGACTATGGAATGGAACATTGTGATGTCAAGAGTCCCGAATCATTGTGTTGTCAGGTGTCATGGAGTGTTGTGATGACAGTGGTTATGGAGAATTGTGATGATATTGGCCATGGAGCATTGTGATGAGGAGACCTTGGGTAATTGTGATGTTGAGCATCATGGATCACTGTAATGACAAGGGGCATGAAGCATTGTGATGACAGGTGTCAGTGAGCATTGTGATGACAGGGGTCATGGAGCATTGTGATGACAAGTGCATGGATCTTTGTGATGACATGTGCAAGGAGCATTGTGATGACAAGTGCATGGAGCATTGCAATGTCAAGTGGATGGTGAATTTTGATGACAAGAGCATGTAGCATTTTGATGAGTAGTGTCATGAAGCATTGTGATGACAAAGGACGTGGAGAATTGTGATGACAAGGGACATGGAGCATTTTGATAACCAGGGCATTGTGCATTGTGATGAGAGGTGTCATGGAGCATTATTATGAGAACGGCCATGGTGCATTCTGACATAAGATATCACTTATGAAGAGAATGTAAACATGGCTACATATGAACTGATTTAGGGAAGAGAACAGAGTATCAGATTTAGAAAACAATCTAACGCTTGCTTAAGGGGAAAGAGAGGTGGGGAGATGCACAAAACATAAGATTGATATTAGCACAGGTACCGTTCCATAATCCAAAAACAGAAGAGACAAGCCCTACTCCTTCCTCAGTGAACGGAACTCACCAACCCTATTCCCCGCAGAGAAATATATCTGACTAGTAAGAATTTTAAAACCTAGGTATTGATATGTCTCCGTAAGAGAACCAAGTGTGTCTAGAACGACATAAACATGGCAGTGAGAATCAGCTCAAACCCACTATAAAAATGAATTTCAAAACAAAATATAAAAACATTAAAATTCTTACACAATACCTTCAGGGGTTCTGATGAAACCTGGAATGACCGTATCCACAATGACAGCTGGATGTGGCATAAGGCTGGTCACTTGGGACTGAGAGGATTGGTGAGATTGGGTGAAAAAATGCAGACCGTTTAAAGCAATAATGCCTGCCATCCATTCCATGGTTCCCATCTCTCCAGGTAGAAGGGAATATCACTACAGTTATAACGTGTATGGGAACCTACAGAATGGAAACCATCTGATGGTGAAAGGTTTCTAAAACTCTATTACTTTTTTCTCTCCTTCTGCTCCAGTTTGACATTCCAACTGCTTGACTATCAATCTCCCAACATGGAAAGTCAGCCCCTATAACCTCCTGGTTCGCACAGTTGGCAAATTGTGCAGAGGATATAAGGGAAGAGATAAACCCAATGAGAGATTAGCTGTAGGCATTTGGACGTCCACATGACTCTCTAATTTCCCATCACAAAGAGGAATTAACCAAAGTCTCAGCCTGTCCCCCAGAACCAGTATAAGTCCAGAAGCAAAACTGTTGATTTGCGGTCAGATCACAAAAACGCGAGTTGAAAAATGGAGCTCAGGGCCACAGCAATTCACTAACCTGCAGAGTTATAAAGGACTACTCCCTTTGAAAAATCTGTTGAGGGAAAGCCACGAGACGGAAGGGAAAATGAGGCAGAATGGCATGAAAAAGATTTCAAGAGGTACATTGGAATCGCCTTTAAACACAGGAAAAGCATTACAACTTCGAAAATTATGGAAATGGCCATAAAGGGCATATGGGTTTTCACGAGAATATATTCAGGAGAAAACGCATACGCCCTTTTTGGACAAGCAAGCAAGTGGGCAATGCAAATCTGCACTACAATGAAGTATCACTTCCCACGGGTCAAAAGGGACATCCACAAAATGGGTAAAAACCAGAAAGGCAAGACAGGCCCTGGAGAACAGGGAGCCTTCTTATCCTGATGGGCGGCCTGTAAACTGCCAACTGCCTATCTGGAGGAGTGCATTGTGTTCCCTAAAACAAGTAAACAACAGAGCTACAGAGCCAAGGGCACTTCCAGTCTAGGGAATATACCTTGGGAAAACTGAAAATAAATAAGACAGATCCACACCAAAATTCAGGGCTGCACTGCTTACAAAAACCTCAACTTGTGTACACCTTAAATATCCCAGGAAAGACAAAAATGGTTCAAGAAATTGTGGTACTTACGTATGATGGAATATCGCTCAGCCATGAAATCAATGTCATAAGGCCAGTAGCAGCAAAATGAGTGGATTCAGGTACGATGATTCTAAGTGAAATAAGTCACACAGAAAAAGAAACTTATCATAAGATATCACTTATGAAGATCCTGTAAACATGGCTACATATGAACTGAGTTAGGAAAGCGAAGAGAGACTCACATTTAAAAAAATCGCTTATGCCTGCTTAAGGGGGAAGGAGAGGTGGGGTGATGCATAAAATCAGATTTTGATATTAGTACAGGTACCGTTCCAAAAACCAAATACGAAATAGACAAGACCTACACATTCCTCAGTGAAAGGGACTCAACACCTCATATTCACCACAGAGTAATATAACTTACTAGTATGAATCTTAAAACCTATGTATTGATATATCTCCGTAAGGGAATCAAGTGTGTCTAGATTGGCATAAACGTGACAGTGAGAATCAGCTCAAACCCACTATAAAAAGGAATTTCAAAAGCAAAACAAAAAAACAGGGAAATTTCTTACAATTCCTTCAGGGTCTCTGATGAAACCTGGAATGACCCTATCTACAATGACAGCTGGATGTGGCATAAGGCCGGACACTTGGGACTGAGAGGATTGGTGAGATTTGGTGAGCAAATGCAGACCCTTTAAAGCAATAATGAGTGGCACCCATTCAATGGGTCCCAACTCTCAAGGTTGAAGGGAATATTTCTACAGCTATAACATGTACGGGAAACCTAGAGAATGGACACACTGTGAATACGAAAGGTCTCTAAAACACAACTAATAGTCCCTCTCCTGGTGCTCTGGTTTGACTTTCCATTTGCTTTACTATCAATCTCCCAACTTGGAGAGACAGCCCCTTTAACCTCCTGGTTCTCACAAGTTGCCAATTTGGCAGAGGATGAAAGGGAAGAGGGAGAACCAATAAGAGAGTAGCTGTTAGGCATTTGGACGGGAACATGTCCCTCTAATTTCCCGGCCGGAAGAAAAATTAACCAAAGTCTCAGCCACGCACCACACACCAGTATAGGTCCTGAACCAAAGTTTGGACTTGCATTCAGCTCACAAAAATACGAGTTGAAAAATGGAGCTCATGGGCACAGCAATTCACAGACTGGCAGAGAAATAAAGGACAACTATCGTCCAAATATTTGTTTAATGGAAGGCAACGAGGCGGACTTGAAAGCGAGGCAGAATAGCAGGAAATAGATTGTGAGAGGTATGTTGGAATCACCTTTAAAGCACAGGAAGAGGGGCACAACTTCGACAATGATGCACTTGGCCAAAAAGGGCGTATGCCTTTTCTCCTGAATATATTCAGGAGAAAACGAATACGCCCTTTTTGGCCATCCAGCAAGCAGACAATGCAAATCTGCACTACAAAGAATTATCACCTCAAACCAGTCAAAAGGGATATCCGCAAAATGTGTAAAAACCAGAAAGGCAAGACAGCCCCTGGAGAACTGGGAGCCTTGTTATGCTGATTCGCGGGATTAAGTTGCCAACTGCCTCTCTAGAGGAGTGCATTGTTTTCCGTAAAACAAATAAACAACAGAGCTTCAGAGCCAAGGGCAGGTCCAGTCTAGGAAATATACATTGGGAAAACTGAAAATCAATAAGACAGAGCCACCCCAAAATTTAGGGTTTCACTTCTTTCAAGAACCTCAACTTGGGTACGCCTTAAATATCCCAGGAAAGACAAAAATGGTTCAAGAAATTGTGGTACTTATGTACAAGGAATATCCCTCAGCCATGTAATCAATGTCATAAGGCCAGTAGCAGCAAAATGCGTGGATTCAGGTACGATGATTCTAAGTGAAATAAGTCACACTGAAAAAGAAAATTACCATAAGATATCACTTATGAAGATCCTGTAAATATGGCTACACATGAACTGTGTTAGGAAAGAGAAGAGAGACTCACATTTAGAAAACATTCTTATGCCTGCTTAAGGGGGATTGAGAGGTGGGGTGATGCATAAAACCAGAGTTTGAATTAGTACAAGTACCTTTCCAAAAACCTAATACGGAATAGACAAGACCTACACCTTCTTCAGGGAAAGGGACACAACAACCCATATTCCCCGCAGAGGAATATATCTTACTAATTAGAATCTTAAAACCTATGTATTGATATATCTCCGTAAGGGAATCAAGTATGTCTAGACTGGCATAAACATGGCAGTGAGAATCAGCTCAAACCCACTATAGAAAGGAATTTCAAAATCAAACCAAAAAATAGGGAAATTCTTTACAATTCCTTCAGGGTCTCTGATGAAACCTGGTATGACTCTATCTACAATGACAGCAGGATGTGGCATATGCCTGGACACATGAGACTGAGAGGATTGGTGAGACTGGGTGAGCAAATGCAGAACCTTAAAGCAATAATGTTTGGGAGCCATTCGATGGGTCCCAACTCTCCAGGTTGAGGGGAATATTACTAGAGCTATAACATGTATGGGTAACCAAGAGAATGGACCCACTGTGAATATGAATGGTTTCTAATACTCAAAGAATAGTCCCTATCCTGGTGCTCCGGTTTCACTTTCCAATGCCTTTAATATCAATCTCTCAACTTGGAGAGACAGCCCCTTTAACCTCCTGGTTTGCACAGGTTGACAATTTGGCAGAGGATGAAAGGGAAGAGGAAGAACCAATGAGAGAGTAGCTGTTAGGTATTTGGAGGGGCACATGTGACACTAATTTCGCGGCAGGAAGAAGAATTAACCAAAGTCTCAGCCACCCACCAGGAACCGGTATAGGTCGCCAACCAAAACTTTGGACTTGCGATCAGCTCACAAAAAACGAGTTAAAAAGTGGAGCTCAGGGGCACAGCAATTCACAAACTGGCAGAGTAATAAAGGACAACTATCGTCCAACAATCTGTTGAGGGAAGGCAACTAGGCAGACTTGAAAGAGAGGCAGAAGAGCAGGAAACAGATTTCAAGGGGTACGTTGGAATCGCCTTTAAAGCACAGGAAGAGGGTCACAACTTCGACTATGATGCACTTGGCCAAAAAGGGCATATGCATTTTCTCCTGAATATATTCAGGAGAAAATGCATACACCCTTTTAGGCCAAGCAAGCAAGCGGGCAATGCAAATCTACACTACAAAGAAGTATCACTTCCCACCGGTCAAAAGGGACATCCACAAAATGGGTAAAAACCAGAAAGGCAAGAGAGGCCCTGGAGAACAGGAAGACTTGTTATGCTGTTGGGCGGCATGTAAATTGCCAACTTCCTCTCTGGAGGAGTGCATTGTGTTCCCTAAAACAAGTAAACAACAGAGCTACAGAGCCAAGGGCACTTCCAGTCTAGGGAATATAACTTGGGAAAACTCAAAATCAATAAGACAGAGCCACCACAATATTTAGGGCTGCACTGCTTACAAGAACCTCAACTTGGGTACACCTTAAATATCCGAGGAAAGATAAAAATGGTTCAAAAAATTGTGGTACTTACGTACGATGGAATATCCCTCAGCCATGAAATCAATGTCATAACACCAGTAGCAGCAAAATGAGTGGATTCAGGTACGATGATTCTAAATGAAATATGTCACACAGAAAAAGAAACTTATCATAAGATATCACTTATGAAGATCCTGTAAACATGGCTACACATGCACTGAGTTAGGAAAGAGAACAGAGTCTCACATTTAGAAAAGACTCTTATGCCTGCTTAAGGGGGAAGGAGAGGTGGGGTGATGCATAAAACCAGAGTTTGATATAAGCACAGGTATCGTTCCAATAACCAGCTATGGAATAGACAAGACCTACACCTTATCAGAGAAATGGACTCAAAAACCCATATTTCCCACAGAGGAATATATCTGACTAGTAAGAATCTTAAAACCTATGTATTGATATGTCTCCGTAAGGGAATCAAGTGTTTCTAGACTGGCATAAACATGGCAGCGAGAATCAGCTCAAACCCACTATAAAAAGGAATTTCAAAACAAAACATAAAAACAGGGAAATTCTTTCCAATTCCTTCAGGTGCTCTGATGAAACCTGGAATGACCCTATCTACAATGACAGCTGGATGTTGCATAAGGTTGGACACATGGGACTGAGAGGATTGGTAAGATTGGGTGAGCAAATGCAGACCATTTAAAGCAATAATGCATGGCACCCATTCCATGTGTCCCAACTCTCCAGGTTGAAGGGTATATTACTATAGCTATAACATGTAAGGGAAACCTAAGAATGGGCACAGTGTGAATACGAAATGTTTGTAAATCTCAACGAATAGTCCCTCTCCTTGTGCGCCAGTTTGACTTTCCAACTGCTTTACTATCAATCTCCCAAGTTGGAGAGACAGCACCTTTAACCTCCTGGTTTGCACAGGTTGCCAATTTCGCAAATGATGAAAGGGAAGAGGGAGAACCAATGAGAGAGTAGCTGTTAGGCATTTGGACGGGCACATGTCACTCTTATTTCCCGGGAGGAAGAAGAATTAACCAAAGACACAGCCACCCACCGAAAAGCAGTATAGGTTCTGAACCAAAATATTGGACTTGCGTTCAGCTCACAAAAAACGAGATAAAAAATGGAGCTCAGGGGCACAGCAATTCACAAACTGGCAGAGTAATAAAGGGCAACTATCGTCCAAAAATCTGTTGAGGGAAGACAACGAGGCGGACTTGAAAGCGAGGTAGAAGAGCAGGAAACCGATTTCAAGTGGTACGTTGGAATCGCCTTTAAAGCACTGGAAGAGGGCCACAACTTCGACAATGATGCACTTGGCCAAAATGGGCGTTTGCGTTTTCTCCTGAGTATATTCAGGAGAAAAGGCATACGACCTTTTTGGCCAAGCAAGCTAGCGGGCAATGCAAATCTACACTACAAAGAAGTATCACTTCCCACTGGTCAAAAGGGACATCCACAAAATGGGTAAAAACCAGAAAGGCAAGACAGGCCCTGGAGAAAAGGGAGCCTTGTTATGCTGATGGGCGGCATGTAAATTGCCAACTGCCTATCTGGAGGAGTGCATTGTGTTCCCTGAAACAAGTAAACAGAGCTACAGAGCCAAGGGCACTTCCAGTCTAGGGAATATACCTTGGGAAAACTGAAAATCAATAAGACAGAGCCACCCCAAAATTTAGGCCTGCACTGCTTACAAGAACCTCAACTTGGGTACACCTTAAATATACCAGGAAAGATAAAAATGGTTCAAAAAATTGTGGTACTTACGTATGATGGAATATCCCGCAGCGATGAAATCAATGTCATACGCCCAGTAGCAGCAAAATGAGTGGATTCAGGTACGATGATTCTAAGTGAAATAAGTCACACAGAAAAAGAAGCTTATCATAAGATATCACTTATGAAGATCCTGTAAACATGGCTACAGATGAACTGAGTGAGGAAAGAGCACAGAGTCTCACATTTAGAAAACACTCTTATGCCTGCTTAAGTGGGAAGGAGTGGTGGGGTGATGAATAAAATCAGAGTTTGATATAAGCACAGGTACCGTTCCAAAAATCAACTATGGAATGGACAAGACCTACAGCTTCCTCAGTGAAAGGGACTCAAAACCCCATATTTCCCCCAGAGGAATATATCTGACTAGTAAGTATCTTAAATCCTATGTATTGATATGTCTCCGTAAGGGAATCAAGTGTTTCTAGACTGGCATAAACATGGCTGCGAGAATCAGTTCAAACCCACTATAAAATGGAATTTCAAAAACAAAACATAAAAACAGGGAAATTCTTTACATTTCCTTCAGGGTCTCTGATGAAACCTGGAATGACCCTATCTACAAAGACAGCTGGATGTGGCATAAGGCTGGACACATGGGACTGAGAGGATTGGTGAGATTGGGTGAGCAATTGCAGACCCTTTAAAGCAATAATGCGTGGCACCCATTCCATGTGTCCCAACTCTGCAGGTTGAAGGGAATATTACTATAGCTATAACATGTAAGGGAAACCTAAGAATGGACACACTGTGAATACGAAAGGTTTCTAAAACTCAACGAATAGTCCCTCTCCTGGTGCGCCAGTTTGACTTTCCAACTGCTTTACTATCAATCTCCCAACTTGGAGAGACAGCACCTTTAACCTCCTGGTTCGCACAGGTTGCCAATTTGGCAAAGGATGAAAGGGAAGAGGGAGAACCAATGAGAGAGTAGCTGTTAGGCATTTGAACGGGCACATGTTACTCTTATTTCCTGGGAGGAAGAAGAATTAACAAAAGTCTGAGCCACCCACCGGGAACTGGTATAGGTCGTCAACCAAAACTTTGGAATTGCGTTCAGCTCACAAAAAACGAGTTAAAAAGTGGAGCTCAGGGGCACAGCAATTCACAAACTGGCAGAGTAATAAAGGGCAACTATCGTCCAACAATCTGTTGAGGGAAGGCAACTAGGCGGACTTGAAAGCGAGGCAGAAGTGCAGGAAACAGATTTCAAGGGGTACGTTGGAATCGCCTTTAAAGCACAGGAAGAGGGGCACAATTTCGAATATGATGCACTTGGCCAAAAAGGGCGTATGAGTTTTCTCCTGAATATATTCAGGGGAAAACACATACACCCTTTTTGGCCAAGCAAGCAAGCGGGCAATGCAAATCTGAACTACAAAAAGTATCACTTCCCACCGGTCAAAAGGGACATCCACAAAATGGGTAAAAACCAGAAAGGCAAGACAGGCCCTGGAGAACAGGGAGCCTTTTTATGCTGATGGACGGGATGTAAATTGCCAACTGCTTCTCTGGAGGAGTGCATTGTGTTCACTAAAACAAGTAAACAACAGAGCTACAGAGCCAAGAGCACTTCCAGTCTAGGGAATATACCGTGGGAAAACTGAAAAGAAATAAGACAGAGCCACCCCAAAATTTAGGGCTGCACTGCTTACAAGAACCTCATCTTGGGTACACCTTAAATATCCCAGGAAAGATAAAAATGGTTCAAAAAAGTGTGGTACATACGTATGATGGAATATCCCTCAGCCATGAAATCAATGTCATAAGACCAGTAGCAGCAAAATGAGTGGATTCAGGTACGATGATTCTAAGTGAAATAAGTCACACAGAAAAAGAAACTTATCATAAGATATCACTTATGAAGATCCTGTAAACATGGCTACACATGAAAAGATTTAGGAAAGAGAATAGAGTCTCACATTTAGAAAACACTCTTATGCCTGCTTAAGGGGAAAGGAGAGCTGGGGTGATGCATAAAACCAGAGTTTGATATAAGCAATGGTACCGTTCAAAAACCAACTATGGAATAGAAAAGACTTACACCTTCCTCAGTGAAAGGGACTCAAAACCCCATATTTCCCACAGAGGAATATATCTGACTAGTAAGAATCTTAAAACCTATGTATTGATATGTCTCCATAAGGAAATCAAGTGTTTCTAGACTGGCATAAACATGGCAGCGAGAATCAGCTCAAACCCACTATGAAAAGGAATTTCAAAACAAAACAAAAAAAAAAGGAAATTTTTTCCAATTCCTTCAGGGTCTCTGATGAAACCGGGAATGACCCTATCTACAATGACAGCTGGATGTGGCATAAGGCTGGACACATGGGACTGAGGGGACTGGTGAGATTGAGTGAGCAAATGCAGACCATTTAAAGCAATAATGCATGGCACCCATTCCATGTGTCCCAACTCTCCATGTTGAAGGGTATATTACTATAGGTATAACATGTAAGGGAAACCTAAGAATGGGCACACTGTGAATACGAAAGGTTTCTAAATCTCAACGAATAGTCTCTCTCCTTGTGCGCCAGTTTGACTTTCCAACTGCTTTACTATCAATCTCCCAAGTTGGAGAGAGAGCACCTTTAACCTCCTGGTTCGCACAGGTTGCCAATTTCGCAAATGATGAAAGGGAAGAGGGAGAACCAATGAGAGAGTAGCTGTTAGGCATTTGGACGGGCACACGTCACTCTTATTTCCTGGGAGGAAGAAGAATTAACCAAAGACTCAGCCACCCACCGAAAACCAGTATAGGTTCTGAACCAAAATATTTGACTTGCGTTCAGCTCACAAAAAACGAGATAAAAAATGGAGCTCAGGGGCACAGCAATTCACAAACTAGCAGAGTAATAAAGGGCAACTATCGTCCAAAAATATGTTGAGGGAAGGCAACCAGGCGGACTTGAAAGCGAGGCAGAAGAGCAGGAAACAGATTTCAAAAGGTACCTTGGAATCGCCTTTAAAGCACAGGAAGAGGGTCAGAACTTCGACAATGATGCACTTGGCCAAAAAGTGTGTTTGTGTTTTATACTCAATATATTCAGGAGAAAATGCATACATGCTTTTTGGCCAAGCAAGCAAGCGGTCAATGCAAATCTGCAGTACAAGGATGTATCACTTCCCACCGGTCAAAAGGGACATCCACAAAATGGGTAAAAACCAGAAAGGCAAGACAGGCCCTGGAGAACAGGGAGCCTTCTTATCCTGATGGGCGGCCTGTAAACTGCCAACTGCCTATCTGGAGGAGTGCATTGTGTTCCCTGAAACAAGTAAACAACAGAGCTACAGAGCCAAGGGCACTTCCAATCTAGGGAATATACCTTGGGAAAACTGAAAATCAATAAGACAGAACTACCCCAAAACTAAGGGCTGCACTGCTTACAAGAACCTCATCTTGGATACACCTTAAATATCCCAGGAAAGACTAAAATGGTTCAAAAAATAGTGGTACTTACGTTTGATGGAATATCCCTCAGCCATGAAATCAATGTCATAAGATCAGTAGCAGCAAAATGAGTGGATTCAGGTACGATGATTCTAAGTGAATTAAGTCACACATAAAAAGAAACTTATCATAAGATATCACTTATGATGATCCTGTAAACATGGCTACACATGAACTGAGTTAGGAAAGAGAAGAGAGTCTCACATTTAGTAAACACTCGTATGCCTGCTTAAGGGGGAAGGAGAGGTGGGGTGATGCATAAAACCAGAGTTTGATATAAGCACAGGTACCGTTCAAAAACCAACTATGGAATAGAAAAGACTTACACCTTCCTCAGTGAAAGGGACTCAAATCCCCATATTTCCCACAGAGGAATATATCTGACTAGTAATAACCTTAAAACCTATGTATTGATATGTCTCCATAAGGGAATCAAGTGTGTCTAGACTGGCATAAACATGGCAGCGAGAATCAGCTCAAACCCACTATAAAAAGGAATTTCAAAAACAAAACAAAAAAACAGGGAAATTCTTTACAATTCCTTCAGGGTCTCTGATGAAACCTGGAATGACCCTATCTACAACGACAGCTGGATGTAGCATAAGGCTTGACACATGGGACTGAGAGGATTGGTGAGATTGGGTGAGCAAATGCAGACCCTTTAATGCAAAAATACATGGCACCCATTCCTTGGGTCCCAACTCTACAGGTTGTAGGGAATATTACTACTTTATTAGCATGTACGGGAAACCTAGAGAATTGACACACTGTGAATACGAAAGTTCTGTAAAACTCAACGAATAATCCCTCTCCTGGTGCTCCGGTTTGACTTTCCAACTTCTTCAATATCAATCTCCCAACTTGCAGAGACAGCCCTTTTAACCTCCTGGTTCGCACAGGTTGCCAATTTGGCAGAGGATGAAAGGGAAGAGGGAGAGCCAATGAGAGAGTAGCTGTTAGGCATTTGGACGGGCACATGTCACTCTTATTTCATGGGAGGAAGAAGAATTAACCAAAGTCTCAGCCACCCACCTGGAACCAGTATAGGTCCTGAACCAAAATATTGGACTTGGGTTCAGCTCACAAAAAACGAGTTAAATAATGGAGCCCAGGGGCATAGCAATTCACAAACTGGTAGGGTAATAAAGGACAACTATCGTCAAAAAATCTGTTAAGGGAAGGCAACAAGGAGGATTTGAAAGCGAGGCAGAATAGAAGAAAAGAGATTTCCACAGATATGTTGGAATTGCCTTTAAAGCACAGGAAGAGGGGCACAAATTCGACAAATATGCACTTGGCCAAAAAGGTCGTATGCGTTTTCTCCTGAATATATTCTGGAGAAAACACATATGCCCTTTTTGGCGAAGCAAGCAAGTGAGCAATGCAGATCTGCACTACAAAGAAGTATCACTTCCCACCGGTCAAAAGGGACATCCACAAAATGGGTAAAAACCAGAAAGGCAAGACAGGCCCTGGAGAACAGGGAGCTTTGTTATGCTGATGGGCAGGATGTAAATTGCAACTGCCTATCTGGAGGAGTGCATTGTGTTCCCTGAAAGATGTAAACAACAGAGCTACTGAGCCAAGGGCACTTCCAGTCTAGGGAATATACCTTGGGAAAACTGAAAATCAATAAGACAGAACCACCCCAACATTTAGGGCTGCACTGCTTACAAGAACCTCAACTTGGGTACACCTTAAATATCCCAGGAAATATAAAAATGGTTCAAAAAATTGTGGTACTTACGTACGATGGAATATCCCTCAGCCATGAAATCAATGTCATAAGACCAGTAGCAGCAAAATGAGTGGATTCAGGTACGATGATTCTAAGTGAAGTAAGTCACACAGATAAAGAAACTTATCATAAGATATCACTTATGAAGATCCTGTAAACATGGCTACACATGAAATGAGTTAGGAAAGAGAACACAGTCTCACATTTAGAAAACCCTCTTATGCCTGCTTAAGGGGGAAGGAGAGGTGGGGTGATGCATAAAACCAGAGTTTGATAAAAGCACAGTTACTGTTCCAAAAACCAACTATGGAATAGACAAGACCTACACCTTCCTCAGTGAAAGGGACTCATAACCTCATATTTCCCGTAGAGGAATATATGTGACCAGTAAGAATCTTTAAATCTATGTATTGATATGTCTTCTTAAGGGAATCAAGTGTTTCTAGACTGGCATATACATGGCAGCGAGAATCAGCTCAAACCCACTATAAAAAGGAATTTCAAAAACAAAACATAAAAACAGAGAAATTCTTTACATTTCCTTCAGGGTCTCTGATGAAACCTGGAATGACCCTATCTACAATGACAGCTGGATGTGGCATAAGGCTGGACACATGGGACTGAGAGGATTGGTGAGATTGGGTGAGCAAATGCAGACCCTTTAAAGCAATAATGCATGGCACCCATTCCATGGTTCCCAACTCTCCAGGTTGAACGGGATATTACTATAGATATAACATGTATGGGAAGCCTAGAGAATGGACACACTGTGAATATGAAAGGTTTCTAAAAATCAACAAATAGTCCCTCTCCATGTGCTACAGTTTGACTTTCCAACTGCTTTACTATCAAGCTCCCAACTTGGAGAGACAGCCCCTTTAACCTCCTGGCTCGCACATGTTGCCAATTTGGCAAACGATGAAAGGGAAGTGGCAGAACCAATGAGAGAGTAGCTGTTAGGCATTTGGACGGGCACATGTCACTCTTATTTCCCGGGAGGAAGAAGAATTAACTAAAGTCTCAGCCACCCACCGAAAACCAGTATAGGTTCTGAACCAAAATATTGGACTTGCGTTCAGCTCACAAAAAACGAGTTAAAGAATGGAGATCAGGGACAGAGCAATTCACAAACTGGCAGAGTAATAAAGGGCAACTATCGTCGAAAAGTCTGTTGAGGGATGGCAATGATGAGGACTTGAAAGCGAGGCAGAATAGCAGGAAACAGATTTCAAGAGGTACGTTGGAATTGCCTTTAAAGCACATGAAGAGGGGCACAACTTCGACTATGATGCACTTGGCCAAAAAGAGCGTATGCGTTCAGGAGAAAACGCAATGCCCTTTTTGGCCAAGCAAGCAAGCGGGCAATGCAAATCTGCACTACAAAGTAGTTTCACTTCCCACTGGACAAAAGGGATATCCGCAAAATTTCTAAAAATCAGAAAGGCAAGACAGGCCCTGGAGAACAGCGAGCCTTGTTATGCTGATGGGTGCGATGTAAATTGCCAACTGCCTCTCTGGAGGAGTGCATTGTGTTCCCTAAAACAAGTAAACTACAGAGCTACAGAGCCAAGGGCACTTCCAGTCTAGGAATATACCTTTGGAAAACTGAAAATCAGTACGACAGAGCCACCCCATATTTAGGGCTGCACTGCTTACAAGAACCTCAACTTGGGTACTCCTTAAGTATCCCACTAAAGATAAATATGGTTCAAAAAATTGTGGTACTTTTGTACGATGGAATATCCCTCAGCCATGAAATCAATGTCATAAGACCAGTAGCAGCAAAATGAGTGGATTCAGGTACGATGATTCTAAGTGATATTAGTCACACAGAAAAAGAAGCTTATCATAAGATATCACTTATGAAGGTCCTCTAAACATGGCTACACATGAACGGAGTTAGGAAAGATTACAGAGTAACTAATCTTATCATAAGTTATCACTCATAGCGGGAATGTACACATGACTACACATGAACTGAATGAAAAACACAACAGATTCACACATTTAGAAAACATCTTCTGCCTGCTTAATGGGAAAGCCGAGGTGGGGTGATGCATAAAACCACAGTTTTAAATTAGCACAGATACCGTTATATAAACCATGTATGTAATAGACAACACCTACTCCCGGCACAATGAACTGGACTCAACACCCCCTATTCATTGCAGAGGAATATGTCTGACTCTAAGTATTTTAAAACATATGTATTCTCATGTCTCCATAAAGGAATCATGTGTGTGTATAACGGCATGAACACAGCACTGAAATTCAGTTAAACCCACTTATAAAAATAAATTTCAAAAGCAAAATGCAAAAACAGATAGAAAGTTTTAAAAACTACGTTCAGGGCCTGTGATGCAAGCTAGATTGACCACCTTTACACCCACAGCTGGATGAGACATAAGACTGGACACTTGGGGCTGACAAGATTGCTGAGGTTGTGTGAACAAAAGAACACCACTTAGAGCAATACTGTGTGCTATCCATTCTAGTGGTCCCAACTCTCCAGGTTTAAGGGAATCTTCCTACAGTTAAAACATGCATGGGAAACCCAGTGGATGGTACACTGTGTAATTGGGAAAGTTTTCTAAAAGGTACCTCATTTTTCTTTTGTCGTGCTCGGCTTCGCCCTTCCATCTGCATTACTCAAAATCTCCACAATTGGAGTGTCAGCGCCTTTACCCTCCCGTTATGCACAGTTTGCAAATTGTGCAGAGGATGAACAGGAAGAGGGGAAATAAATGAGAGATTAGCTGTAGGTGTTTGGATGGGCACATGTCACTCTAGTTTCCCATCAGGAAGAAGAATTAACCAAAGGCTCAGCCTGAAGCCCCGGAACCAGACTAGGGCCTAAAGCCATCCTGCGGTATTGCAGCCAGCTCACAAAGAGGCGAGTTGAAAAATGGAAATCAGGGGCACAGCAATTCACAAACTTGCAGAGTTATAAAGGACAACTATTCTCCAGAAATATACTGAGGAAAGGCAGTGAAGAGGATTTGAATGCAAGGCAGAATTGAAGGAAACAGATTACAAGAGGTAGACTGGAGTCATCTTTAAAGCACATGAAAAGCGACAGAATTTCGACAATGTTGCCCTTGGCTGAAAAGGGATTATGTGTATTTTCTTGAATATATTCGGGAAAAAATGCATATGCACTTTTTGGTCAAGCAAGCCCTCAGGCATTGCAAATCCACACTACATAGAAGTGTCCCTTAACTCCAGTCAAAAGGGCCATCCATAAATAGTGTAAAAACCACAAATGCAGGACAGGCCATGGAGAAAAGGGAGCCTGGTTACGCCGATGGACAGGATGTAAATTGCCAACAGCCTCTCTGGAGAACTGTATGTTGTTTTCTAAAACAGAGCTACAGAGCATAGCACACTTCCACTCATGGGCGTGTATTTTGAGAAAACTAAAAATCCACAACACACAGCCAGCCCAAAGTTTAGGGCTGCTCTGTTTACAAGAACCTCGACTTCGGTACACTTTATATATCCCAGGAAAGGAAAAAAAAATGGATATAGATGTTGTGGTACTTATATACAATGGAATGTCACTCAGACATAAAATCAATGTCATAAGGCCAATAGCAGCATAATGAGTGGCTTTAGGTACGATGATGCTAAGTGAAATGAGCCACAAAGAAAAAGAAACTTATTGTAATATATCACTTATAGAGGAAATGTAAACATGGCTACACATGAACTGAATTTCAAAAGAGAACAGAGTTACACATTTAGAAAACACACTTATGCCTCCCTAAGGGGAAAGGTGACATGGGGTGATGTGTAAAAGCAGAGTTTGAAATTAGCACAGATCCCATTCCATATACCAAATATGTAATAGACAAAACCTACTCCTTTCTCAATAAACTGGACACAAAACACCCTATTCACTGAAGAGGAATATATCTGACTGGTAATAACCTTGAAACCTATGTATTTATATGTCTCCATAATGGAATCAAGTGTATGTAGATTGGCATAAACACAGATCAATGGAACAGGACAGAAAGCCCAGAGATAAACCTACATACCTATGGCTATCTCATCTATGACAAAGGAGCTAAGGATATACAATGGAGAAAAGACAGTCTCTTCAGTAATTGGTGCTGGGAAAACTGGACCCCTACACATAAAGGAATGAAATTAGAACACTCCATAACACCATACACAAAAATAAACTCTAAATTGATTAGAGATCTAAATATAAGACCAGACACTATAAAACACTTAGAGGAAACCATAGGCAGAACACTCTATGACATAAATCACGGCAAGATCCTTTTGGACCCACCTCCTAGAGAAATGGAAATAAAAACAGAAATCAACAAATGGGACCTAATGAAACTTAAAAGCTTTTACACAGTACAGGAAAACATAAACAAGATGCAAAAACAACCCTCAGAATGGGAGAAAATATTTTCAAATGAAGAAATTGACAAAGGATTAATCTCCTAACTTTACAAGCACCTCATGTAGCTCAATATCACAAAAACAAACAACCCAATCCAAAAACGGGCAGAAGACCTAATAGACATTTCTGCAAAGAAGATATACAGATTACCAAGAAACACATGAAAGGATGCTGAACATCACTAATCCTTAGAGAAATTCAAATCAAAACTACCCTGAGGTATCACCTCACAGCTATCAGAGTGGCAATCATCAAAAAATCTACAAAACAATAAATGCTGGAGAGGCCTTTATTGGAGGAAAGGGAACACACTTGCACTGTGGGTGGGAATGTAAATTGATATGGGCACTAGGGAGAACAGTACGGAGGGTCCTTTAAATAACTAACAATAGAAGTACCATACGACACAACAATCCATGTACTGGGCATTTGCCTTGCGAAAACCATAATTCAAAAAGAGTTATGTACAAAAATGTTCATTGCAGCTCTATTTGCATTAGCCAGGACATGGAAACAACCTAAGTGTCCATCGACAGATGAATGGATAAAGAAGATCTGGCACATATGTACAATCAAATATTACTCAACCATAAAAAGAAGCAAAACTGAGTTATTTGTACTGAGGTGGATGGACTTAGAATCTGTCCTACACAGTGAAGTAAGTCAGAAAGGGAAAAACAAATACTGTATGTTAACAGAGATATATGGAATCTAATGAAGAAAAAAAAATGATTTTGAAGAACCTAGTGGCAGGACAGGATTAAGGACACAGACATAGAGAAAGGACTTGAGGACACCAGAAGGGGGATGGGTAAGCTGGGACGAAGTGAGAGAGTGGTATGGACATAAATACATTACCAAATGTAACACTGATAGCTACTGGGAAGCAGCCACATAGAACAGGGAGATCAGCTCGGTGCTTCGTGACCACATAAAGGGGTGGGATATGGAGTGTGGGAGGGAGATGCAAGAGGGAGGGGATCTGGTGATATTTGTACGTGTATGGCTGATTCACTTTGTTATACAGCAGAAACGAACACTCCATTGTAAAGCAATTATACTCCAATAAACGTGTAAAAGGAAAAAAAAAAGAAAGAAAGCCCAAGGATAAACCTACACACCTATGGTCAACTAATCTATGGCAAAGGAGGCAAGACTATACAATGGAGATAAGACAGTCTCTTCAATCATTGGTGCTGGGAAATATGGAGAGCTACATGTAAAAGAATGAAATTAGAACACTCCCCAACACCATACATAAAAATATATTCCAAATGAATTAGAGACCTTAATGTAAGACCGGACAGTATTAAACTCTGACAGGAAAACTTACGAAGGATACTCTGACGTAAATCACAGCAATATCTTTTTTGATCCACCTCCTATAGCAATGAAATTAAAAAGAAATCTAAACAGATGGGACCTAATGAAACGTAAAAGCTTTTGCAAAGCAAAGGAAACTACAAACAAGACGAAAAGACAACCCTCAGAATGGCAGAAAATATTTGCAAACGAATCAATGGACAAATGATTAATCTCCAATATATATAAACAGCTCATGCAGCTCAATATTAATAAAACAAACAACCCAATACAAAAATGGAAGATCTAAATAGACATTTCTTCCAAGAAGACATAGAGATGGCCAGTACGCACGTGAAAATCTGCTCAGCATCACTAATTATTAGAGAAATGGAAATCGAAACTACAATGAGGTATCACGTCACACCTGTTAGAATGGGCATCATCAGAAAATCAACAAACAACAAATGCTGGAGAGGGTGTGGAGAAAAGGAACCTTCTTCCACTATTGTTGGGAATGTAAATCGATACAGTCTCTATGGAGAACAGTATGGAGGTTCCTTAAAAAACTAAAAATACAATTACCATATAATCCAGCTATCCCACTACTGGGCATATACCCAGAGAAAACCATAAATCAAAAAGACACATTCACCACAATGTTCATTGCAGCACTATTTACAATAGCCAGGTAATGAAAGAAACCTAAGTGTCCACAGACAGACAAATGGATAAAGACGTGGTACATATATACAACGGAATATTACTCAGCCATACATAGGAATGAAATTGGGTCATTTGTAGAGACCTCGATGGATCTAGAGACTGTCATACAGAGTGAAGTAAGTCAGAAAGAGAAAAACAAATATTGTATATTAATGCATATATGTGGAACCTAGAAAAATGGTACAGATGAACCAGTTTGCAGGGCAGAGATAGAGACAGATGTAGAGAACAAACATATGGACACCAAGGAGGGAACGCCATGTGAGGGTGGTGGTGGGATGAATTGGGAGACTGGGATTCACATGTGCACACTTATATGTATAAAATATATATCCAATAAGAACCTGCTGTATAAAAGAAATAAATTTAAAAAAATTAAAAATAAATAAATAACATTTAATAAAATAAAACAGAAAAAAAGTTTTTCCCTTCACATAGACGTCTTTATATTAATGCATTATTTCCATGTTTATATCTCCAAATTAAAAAAAAAGAGGAATAAATAAAATCTAACTTGAACCAAAAAGAAAAAAAGGAAAATAAAACAGAACTCACCAGTTATACAGAGGAAAATCGTATCAGGGCACTTGCTCCAGTGGTAAAAAATTCTTAATGTTGGTCAGAGGTGGGAAATCGTCTCCCATGCACTCAGCAGCGCTGCCCCCTACAAGGAGCATCCTCATTGCAAAGCTGGGGGACTGTGTCGAGGCGTCTGTGAGTAAATGTGAGCTGAGCCCCAGTCCTGCTGCAGCTGAACTCTTCCCACCCTTTCCAGGTAAAACACCTGAATATGTACAAGCACTTGCAAGGCTAGAGGAAGGGCTGTGGAGCCACACTAGCGAGAGCACGCAGGCCGACTTGGTGCCTGCAGGCCAGCCAGAATGGTCCTGGCCCCAGATGCTCTTCTGGAATCTTTCCATTTCCCTGCCTGAGATACCCCTCCTGCCATGGCCCCCACTGCTTTTTTACTTCCTCACCTCTGCCTGGGGAGAAATTCCAGTGGCAGGTATGGGTGACACATCCTCTTCTTTAGCAGGTGGCAGCCTGGCAACTCCTGCAGAAAGTCCAGCAGAGCCCAAATCACACTGGGCCACCCACAAAGCCACGGCCCCTCACTCCCTCCCACCACCCCAGCCCCGACACTGCTGACGGGGCAGAGAATATGGCGTCAGTCACAGCTACAGGGGCTCTTGCTGACTGGAGAGGTGTTTATATTGACCTCAACCCAGGCACACCTGTGGGGGGGGGTGGCAGGCAGTGTCAGGCTGCCCAAATCAGCCAATCCTCACCCCTCAGGGGCTCACAGTTGCAGAAAATGAACCTTGCTAAACGGGTCAGTCCCAAGGAACAGGTGTGGGCTCTTGAGAGTCAGGATAGAGAAGGGGCTGCAGCTGCGGCTTGTTTTCTTATCATTTTATCTGGTCCATGAGTGGAAAACAACTTCAAGAAGACCCTATCCTAATGAGAGGAACCCAGGAGTCAGGGAGAGGAGTGATGGTGGGTGGAGACAGAGGCCTGGTGCCCTGGCTGCAGTGGAAGTGTCTGGAAGACCAGGGAGAGAGAGGCTGCACGGAGTGATAGCCAGGGTCACAGAACTATCAGAGCTGCTGTTTGTTAGTTCAAGTCCTGCTCGGAGGTGTTCTGTGTCACCTGTGAGCGACAGGTGAGCTGGGGGTTCTCTGCAAGGTGGGCTATGTGCACAGTTCCTGTGTGTCCAGCGCTGCTGTGGTACCTGCCCAGGGGAGTTCCGTATCCTGGGAAGGGCCTGACTATGAGAGCCCCATGGGCTGCTGGGTAGCTGCACAGGTGAGCTCCATACCCTGGGAGGGACTTGACCATGAGAGCCCCGTGGGCTGTGGGGTGCGGGATGCAGCCCAGGTGAGCTCCATATCCTGGGATTGGCCTGACCACGAGAGCCCCATGGGCTGCTGGAGACCTGGTAAAGGATATCAGGACAGTCAGTGAAGCCACCGAGGATATACATCCAGTAGCTCCTATTTCCTACACCCTGCTGCTCATTCTACCATCCACCAGGCCATGGCATTCTGTATTACACTTCAATGATGCCTTCTTCTGTATTCCATTCATCTCAGAGTCACAAGAATTTTTGGCTTGTGAGTGGCAGGACACAACATGCAACACAAGCAATAATGCTGGGCCGTCCTGCACCAATGGTTCAAAAATCCCCACACCATCATTGGGGAAATGTCCTCTAAAGACCTAAAAGTTCTACCTCTGTAAAAGGGAACCCTCCTTCAATATGCAGATGACATTCTGATCGCCAGGCCTACTAAAGACGCCTCTGAACTACCTAGCCAAGAAAGGATAGAAGGTGTCCAAGGAAAAGGCTCAAATATTCCAGGCTCAGGTTGCATGCCTGGGCTTCATTCTCACAGATATTCGGAGAAACGCATCCCAGAATAGGGAAGAAGCCATTTGCAGCCTTACCTCTTCTAAAACTAGAAGACAGCTTAGGGGTTCCTGGGGAGGCCAAGGTTTTCTGCATCTGGATCCCTAACTACAGTCTAATAGCTGGGCCTCTACATGAAACACTGACATGAAAAGATGAAGATCCTTTTGAATAGAATCCAGAAGCAGCCTTTCAAGAATGGAAAGAGCAGTCAATTCAGATCCTTGCCCAGGAACTCACTAATTTAGCTAAACCCTTTGACCTTTACATACCCGGTCAAAGGATAATGGCCCTTGGAGACTTAGTGCAAAAACTGGGACCACTTGAAATGGAGCAACACAAGAATGCCCTTCAGGTATGATAAACTATGGTCCCCAAGGGCTTTGCCCACCGACTCATCAGGCCAGGATACTGGGGTATCTAAAAAGCTAGAAATCAGCAGCCCACAAGGCCAGCTCCCTCCTAAGGGAAAAGGACCCCACGTGGTGATCCTAACCACCCATCATGCCCTGAAGTTGCAGGGGTCGCTCTGTGGACACACTGACCTCGAGTGAGGAGGCCTTCCAACTCCAACCTCCAGAGAGACAAATGGGGGCATCGGGCCCCCAAGATGACTTGTGTGACCATCACTTGACCTGGAGTTTCTCTCAGAAAACAACAAGACTGTGCCCCGAAAGAGCAGATTACTGCTTGCAGGACTTACTGCACCCAGAAGGGAGCTAATAAGCTTGGCGGGGGAAACGTATATCATGCTTTCACCATAGAAAACCCTACAGACACAGCGGTGATGGTGGCCAATATGACCAGCTGGACTGCTGGCTACTTCTAAAGGCCGTTGACTCAGTGGACGTCATGGTCCTGGATCACCACTGACCCTGGACTGTCTGGGAGTTGCGCGGGCAGGGCTCTGACACATGGTGCTGTTTGTACATTAATTCAGGGACCTAATTAAAGAAAACACAGACTACTGGTCAGAGCATCTAGACTGGCAAAAACCGTCAGCCTAAGGTCGCCAAACAAATGTGGGGTGGGGTGAAACCTGCCACCACAGCATCTTTGCGCATCTCTTTCCTGGACCCTTAAAGGTCATTAGAATCTATAACACTTCCAATGCTGGTGCTCATGCGGACGAGAAGTGAGGCAGGAGGCCTTGGGACAATCAACCTCACCTGGAGGCTGGTGGGGAGACGTTTTGCCCCTCCCCCCAGGTATCAGGGCTGCCACCACAGCATGAACCATTTACAAAAGAGGGGTCTGCACCCTCAACACCCCAAGAATGAGGAATGGAACAAAAAGCAGAGGAGGTGTTCGTCTCTGGCAACGTTCATTAAAAATTCCTGGGAGATAAAAAGAGAATCTGGGCAATAAAATAAAGTCTAACCTGTTTTTCCTTTGTGCTTTGTCTAATTTCACGTGCTCCTAGGTTTCCGCATGCAGAGGTCCCACAACCGGCACTTCAGCCCTGATTTCCTGGTGCAGAATGGCTGGGTCGACACCTCAGCTAGCGGAGTCCCATGCAGACTCCACGGCATAGAGCCTGAGCTGCAGCCAAACAAGCCCTCGAGAGCTCCATCCCCTCCCTCCCACTGACGCTGCTGGGATCCCTACACAGCAGCCCAGCCGACAGCCTGTGGGGGAGTGCATGCTCTCACCTCTCCATTCTGTTTTCAAAATAATGTTTCCTTTGCTTCTGAACCAAACTCAGTCTTGATCTGTTGGCTCCAATGACACTGGGCTCGGGGACTCCTGTTGCGGTACACTCTGGAGGATCAGTAACAGTAATTGAGAACATTGTAACTTCAATGAACAGATGTGTGAGCCAAACTGTAGTTAACATAGAGCAGTGTATAATGCTCGGGTAAAATAAGATTTTTCTAAGACTTACATTTGATAATTCCATCACTTTACTATAAGCAAGTTCAGTGAAGACGTCTGTCTTATTTGTCAGGTCAACATTAGAGAAATGAAGTGATTTATTTCCATGGTTGTACATCGAATACTCTTGGCTGAAACTTCAATCTTGTTTTGAATGCTTTTCCATTGAAAAGGATACCTCTCTTTCAGCTCCCCCATTCCTGAAAAGTATAAAATCTTATAATTTATTATTACCAAAGGGGAAAGGTAGGAAAAGGGATAAATTAACAGTTTGGGATTAACACATACACACTGCTATGTATAAAATAGATCATCAACAAGGAACTACTGTATAGCACAGGGAACTACACTGAATATTTTGCAATAACCTATAAGGGGAAATAATCTGAAAACGAATCGATATTTTTATTGACATCATCTATCAATGACAGATAAAATGTAACCTAAGCAAGGCCGATGGTGAGCGCTTCTGAACCTGAAGATTTCAATCATCTAAAATTTGGGCTCTGTCTAATTCCCAAGGCCCTTAATCGACATACGTGTAGCCGTAGCTAAAAAATTCCCCAGTTTGGGGTTCGGGGAGGCACTGATTTGGAAAAATCCCTGGTGTTCTCCTTCCATGCACGGGACCCTTCCTACAGCTAAAACATGCCTGTCACACCTAGACGATGGTACACCGTTTGATCGGAAAGATTTTGGAAAAGGCACCTCATCTCCTCATCGCCTGGTGCACGGGTTCAACCCTCCAGCATCTTTCCTGACAATCTCCTTACTTGGGGATATCAGCACCGTCAACATCCTGTTGCACACAGTTTGGAATTTGTCCAGAGGATGAAGCGGAAGTATGAGAAAAATTTAGAGACAAGTCTTAGTTGTTCAGACAGGCAAATGCCACTCTAATTTCCTATCTGGAAGACAAATTCATCAAAGGCTAGAATTGCCCATGGAAACAGAATAGGGCTAGAGGAAATCCCACTGTTTTGTGTCCAGTTTCCAAAAACACAATTTGAAAAATGGAACTCGGGGGCAATAAAATTCATGAAACTGCAGAGTTGAAAATATCTACTGTCGAAAAATGTCTTCAGGTAAGTCACAGAAAAGGACTTGTAAGCAAGTGAGAGTGGCAGGAAACAGATTTGAAGAGGTAGAAAGGACTCCCCATTAAAGCACAAGACAAGGGGCTGAACATCGCCAATGATGCAGTTGGCCCAAAAGGGCGTATGCATATTTTTCTGAATATATTCAAGTAAAGGCCATACACACTTTTTATCCAACGAAACAGGTGGGCACTGGAAATCAATACTACAAAATGTATCACTTCACATCAGTCAGAAGGGCCCTCCACATAAAGTGTAAACACCAGAAATGCAGGACAGGGTGAGGAGAAAAGGGAGCACTGTGAGGCTGATAGTTGAAATGTATTGTGCCAACGGCCACTCTGGAGAAGTGTATTGTGTTTGCTAAAACATCTGAAAACTGAGCTACAGAGCATAGTGCACTTGCACTCATGGGCATATACCTTGGGAAAAACAAAAAATGACAGGAAACAGGCACTCCAACGTCTACCACCTCTCTGTTAAAAAGGGCTTCCACTTGGATATAAACTAAATGTCCCTGGAAGGATAAAATGGATAAAAGAGATGGGGTACTTATGTAGAGTGGAATATTACTCATCCAGAAATCAATGAAATAAGGCCAGTTGGAACAACTCTGGAGGAGTTACATACAATCATTCTAAGTGACACATGTCAGAAAGAAAAAGACACATATCATAAGATGTCACTTAAAGGTGGAATCAAAAATGGCTACACATGAAATAAACTACAAAACAGAAACATAGTCAAATATGTAGAAAAGAGACATAAGGCTGCTAAATGGGAAAGGTGGGGAATGGTGAGGTATTATCCAGGAGGTTGAAATTAGCAAAGATACCATTCCAAGTACCGAATTGAATAACTGGCAAGGCCTACACGGTACCTCAAAGAACTGCACTCAGTCCACTCAAGTCACTGGAAAATAATACATATGACTCGTAAGCATCTGAGAAAGAATTTATTGTTGTCACACAGTACATGAATCAAGTGGATGTACAGCAGCAAAAAACAGAGCTTTGAAAATCAGCTGTAACCAATATAAAAATAAATTTAAAAATATTTATAAAAACAGTGAGACCGACAAAAATTCTTACAACTTTTGTTGAAGGGCTACGATGTAACATGGATTGAACACATGTAGACCCACAGCAGGATGATATATAAGGCTGGAAGCTATGCACGCTAAGAGATGTTAGAGAGGCTGGGTGAGGAAATGCAGACCTTTTAAAGTAATACTGCCTGGTACCCATTCCATGGGTCCCAAATCTGAAGTTTCACGGGAATCTTCTGACAGCAAAAACATGCCTGGGAAACCGAGATGAATGTACACCGTGTGCTCAGGAATGGTGTCTAAAATGCACCTCATTTTCGATCTCCTGGTGCTGGGGTTCACCCTTCCAGCCACATTACTAACAATCTCCCCACTTGGAGAATCAGCACCTTTAACCTCCTGTTTCACACAGTTTGCAATTTTTGAAGAGGATAAATGGGAAGAGGAGGAAACAGTGAGAGATTAGCTGTAGGAGTTTTGACAGGCACATGCCACTCTAATTTCCCATTAGGAAGAAGAATTAACCAAAGGCTCAGCCTGCCTCCCCAGAACCAGAATAGGGCCGGAATCAATCCAATGGTTTGGCGGCCAGCTCACAAAAATGTGAGTTGCAAAATGGAGCTCAGGAGCAGACAATTCAAAGACCTGCAAAGATATAAATGATAACCAACGTCCAAAAATATATTCAGGTAAGGCAACGAAGAGGTTCTGAATGAGAGGCAGAATTGCAGGAAACATTTTTCAAAAGGTAGATTGTACTCACATTTAAAGCATATGAAAAGCAGCAGAATTTCTAAAATGATGCAGTTGGGAAAAAGGGTGTATACGTTTGTTTCGTGAATATCTTCAGGAAAAAAAACACATACAGAGTTTTTGGCCAACCAAGCAAGAGGGAAATGCAAATCCGCACAATAAAGAAGTCTCAATTTCCACTGCTCAGAAAGTCCGTCCAAAAAATGTGTACAAATCAAAAATGCAGGAGAGGCCATGGAAAACAGGGAGACTAGTCACGCTGATGGGTGGGGTATAAATATCCAAGAGCTACTCTGAAGAAGTGTATGCTGTTTCCTAAAACATCTAAAATACAAAGCCCCCGAGCAAAGGGGACTTCAACTCATGGACATATAACTTGGGAAGACTAAATATCAACAAGACACAGGCACCCCAAAGTTTAGGGCTGCTCTGCATACAAGAACCTCAACTTCGGTACACCTAAAGTATCCCAGGAAAAAGAGAAATGCATAAAGAACTTGTGGTAATTTTGTACAATGGAATATCACTCATACGTGAAATCAATGTCATAAGACCAGTAGCAGCATAATGAGAGGATTTAGGTATGATGATTCTAAGGGAAATTAGTCACACAGAAAAAGAATCTTATCATAAGATATCACTTAGAGAGGGAATGTCAACATCACAACACATGAACTGAATTAGGAAAGAGAGCAGCGTCTCACATTTAGAAAACACTCTTATGCCTCCTTAAGGAGAAAGGAGAGGTGGGGTGATGCATAAAACCAGAGTTTGATATTAGCACAGGTACCATTCCATAAACCAAATACAGAATAGACAAGACCTACACCTTCCTCAGTGAACGGGACTCAAAACCCCTATTCCCCACAGAGGAATATATTTGATTAGTAAGAATCTTAAAACCTATGTATTTATATGCCTCTGTAAGGGAATCAAGTGTGTCTAGACCGTCATAAACACGTCAGTGAAAATCAGCTCAACCCCATTATAAAAATGAATTTCAAAAACAAAACAAAAAACAGTGAAATTCTTACACAATTCCTTCAGGGGTTCTGATGAAACCTAGAATGACCCTATCTGCAAAGACAGCTGGATGAGACATAAGGCTGGACACTTGGGACTGAGAGGACTGGTGAGATTGGGAGAGATAATGCAGACCCTCTAAAGTAGTAATGCATGCCACCATTCCATGGGTCCCAAATTTCCAGGTAGAAGGGAATATCACTACAGTTATTACATGTATGGGAAACCTAGAGAATGGACACCCTGTGATGGCGAAAGGTTTCTGAAAGTCTCCTACTTTTTCCTCTCCTTGTGCTACAGTTTGGCATTCCAACAACTTTACTATCAATCTCCCAACTTAGGAGAGTCATCCCCTATAACCTCCTGGTTCGCACAGTTTGCTAATTGTGCAGAGGATGAAAGGGAAGAGGGAGAACCAATCAGAGAGTAGATGTAGGCTTTTGGACGGACACATGTCACTCTAAATTCCCATTAGGAAGAAGAATTAACCAAAGCCTCAGCCACCCACAGGGAACCAGTATAGCCACCCCTGGAACCAGTATAGTTCCTGAAGCAAAATTGTGGATTTGCGGTCAGCTCCCAAAAATGGGATTGGAAAATTGGAGCTCAGGGGCAAAGCAAATCAAAAACCTGCAGAGTTATAAAGGACTACTCTCTTCCAAAATTCTGTTGAGGGAAGGAAACAAAGCGGACTTGAAAATGAGGAGGAATTGCACAAAACATATATCAAGAGGTAAATTGGAATCGCCTTTAAAGCACAGGAAAGGCATCACAACTTCGAGAATGATGCACTTGGCCAAAAACAGCATATGAATTTTCTCCTGAATATATTCAGGAGAAAAGGCATAGGCCCTTTTTGGCCAATCAAGCAAGCACGCAATGCAAATCCACACTAAAAAGAATTGTCACTTCCCACCGGTCAAAAAGGACATCCGAAAATCTGTAAAAACCAGAAAGGCAAGATAGAGATGACAAGGGCATAAAGCAATATGATCCCAAGGGTCATGGAGCATTGTGATGACAAGCACATGGAGCATTGTGATGACAAGATTATGTATCATTTTGCTCTCAAAGGCATTGTGATGACAAGTTTCATGGAGCACTGTGATGACAAGCATCATGGAGCATTGTGATTACAGGGTTCATGGAGCATTGGGATGACAATGGCATGGAGCATTTTGATGACAAGATTCCCGGATCATTGTGTTGTCAGGGTTCATGGAGCGTTGTGATGACAGTGGTCATGGAGCATTGTTATGACAGAGGTCATGGAGCATTGTGATGAGAACGTCATGGAGCATTGGGCTGAAAATATTCATGGAGTATTTTGATGACAGGGGTCAAGGAGCATTGTGATGACAAGGTACTGGAGCATTGTGATGAGAAGACCATGGAGCCATGTGATGACAAGTCTCATGGAGCATTCTGATGAAAAGGGTCATGGAGAATTGTGATTACAGGGGTCTTGGAGGATTGTGATGACAAGGGCATGGAACATTGGGATGAGAATGTCATGGAGCGTTCTGATGACATGCGTCATGGAGCTTTGTGATGACAAGGGCATGGAACATTGTGATTACAGGGCTCTTGGAGCATTGTGATGACAAGGGCAGTGAACAATGGGATGAGAATGTCATGGAGTGTTCTGATGACATGCATCATGGAGCTTTGTGATGACAAGGGCATGGAGCATTGTGATTACAGGGGTCTTGGAGCACTGTGAGGGAAAGGGCATGTAACATTGTGATGAAAAAGGCATGGAGCCTTGTCATGACAGGGTTCAAGGAGCATACTGATGACAAGTGTCAGGGACCATTGTGATGACAAGGGTATTGAGCACTGTGATGACAAATGTCATGGAGCATTGTGATTAGAAGACCATGGATACTTGTGATGACGAGCGTTATTGGGCATTGTGATGATAGGTGTTATGGAATATTGTGATCACAAGGATTTGGAGCATTGTGATGACAGAGGTCATAGAGCATTTTGATTTCTTTGTGATGACAATAGCATGTAGCATTATGATGATGCACATTTGGTGCATTGTGATGACAGCGTTCATGGAGCATTTAGATGAAAAGGGGCATGGAGCATTATGATTACAGGAGTCTTGGATCATTGTGATGAAAAGGGCATGGAACTTTGGTCTGAAATGTTTCATGGATTATTGTGATGAGAGGGGGCAAGGAGCATTGTGATAACAATGGCACGGAACACTGTGATACATGGTTCATGGAGGATTGTAATGAGAAGCGCATGGAGCATTGTGAGAAGAATGGCATCGAGCATTGTGATGAAAAGCATCATGGATCCTGTGATGACAAGGGCTTGGAACAATGTGATGAGAGGTTTTTGGAGCATTGTGATGACAATGGCATGGAGCATTGTGATGCCAAGGGTCATGGAGTTTGTGATGACAAAGGTCATGGAGCCTTTTGATGACAAGGGTGTGGTGCATTCTCTTGTGATGGGCAGGGAGCATTGTGATGAAAGGGTCATGGAGCAATGTGATGAAAACTGTCATGGAACATTTTGATGACGGGTTATGGAACATTGTGATGTCAGGAGTCATGGAATATATTCATGACGGTGTTGTGGACCATTGTGATGACAGGGGAGTGCGTGTATTGTGATGACTAGTGAGGGAACATTTTGATATCATTCGTGAGAGAGCATTTTGATAAGAAGTGCATGGAGCATTGTGAGGACAAGTTTTATGGAGCATTGTGATGACAAGCTTTTGGAGCACTGTGATGACAAGCACATGGCGCATTGTGATGACATGGGTCACGGAGCACTGTGCTGACAAAGGCATAGAGCAATGTGATGACAAGGGTCACCGAGCATTGTGATGAAAATTTCATGGAGCATTTTGGTGACAAAGGTCACAGAGCCTTGTGATGACGAGGGCATGGATCATTGTGATGACAAAGGTCATGAAACATTGTGATGACTGGAGTCACGGAGCATTGTGATGACAGGGGTCATAGAGCTTTGTGATGAAAAGGCAATGAGCATTGTGATGACAGGGTCATGGAGCATTGGCCTGACATGTTTCATGGATTATTGTGAGGACAGTGGGCATGGTGCAATGTGATGACAAAGGCATGGAGCATTGTGGTGAGAAGGTCATGGAGTATTTTGAAGACAGTTCTCAGGGAGCATTGTGATGACATATGTCATGGTCCATTGCGATGACAATGGAATGGAATATTGTGATGCCAAGTGTCATGGAGGATTGTGATGACAAATGTAATGGAGCATTTTGATGACAAGGGCTTGGAGCATTGTGATGACAATGGACATGGAGCATTGTGATGACAAGGGCATGGAGAATTGTGATGACAAGGGCCATTGAGAATTTTGATGACAAGTTCATGAAGCATTGTGATGAGAAGCACATGGAGCTTCCTATGACAGGGGTGATGGAGCATTGTGATGAAAAGTGCATACAGAATTGTGATGACAAATCATGTAACACGGTGATGAGAAGTGTCGTGGAGCATAGTGATGCCAAGAACGAGGAGAATTGTGATGACAGGGGACATGGAGCATTGTGATGGCCAGGGCATGGAGCATTGTGATGGCAAGACCGTGGAGCTTTGTGATGAGAATACCATGGATAATTGTGATGACGAGCGTCATGGAGCACTGTAATGACAAGGGGAATGGAGCATTGTGATGAGAGTGGCCATGGAGCATTGTGATGACAAGGGTCATGGAGCATTTTGATGACAAGGGCGTGGAGCATTGTGATGAGAAGACCATGGATAATTGTGATGACGAGCGTCATGGAGCACAGTAATGACAAGGGGTATGGAGCATTGTGATGACAGTGGCCATGGAGCATTGTAATGACAAGTGTCATGGAGCATTCTGATGACAAGCTTGAGGAGTATTGTGATGACAATGGCATGGAGCATTGTGATGAAAAGGGCATGGAGCATTGTGATAAAAAAGGCATGAAGCCATTTCATGACAGGTTTCAAGGAGCATACTGACGACAAGGGTCAGGGAACATTGTGATGACAAGTGTATTGAGAATGGTGATGAAAAAGATCATGGAGCATTTTGACGAAAAGGGCATGGAGTATTGTGATGACAGGCATCATGGAGCGTTGTGATGACAAGTGTTATGGAACATTGTGATCACAAGGGTTTGGAGCATTGCGATGATAGAAGTCATGGATAATTTTGTTTTCAAGGAGCATGGAGCATTGGGATGACAAGGGCATGAAGCAATGTGATCCCAAGGTTCATGGAGGATTGTGATGACAATGGTAATGGATTATTGTGATGACAAGCAAATGGAGCATTGTGATGACAAGGTCATGTAGCATTTTGCTGACACAGGCATGGAGCATTGTGATGATAAGGGTCATGGAGCACTGTGATGAGAAGCATCACGGATCATTGTGATTACAGGGGTCATGGAGCATAGGGATGGCAAGCCATGGATCATTGTGATGACAAGTGTCATGGAGCATTGGGCTGAAAATTTTCATGGAGCATTGTGATGACAAGGGAATGGTGCATTTTGATGACAAGAGTCCCGGATCACTGTGTTGTCAGGGGTCATGGAGCGTTGTGATGACAGTGGTCATGGAGCATTGTGATGATAGGGATCATGAAGCATTGTGATGAGAATTTCCTGGAGAATTGGACTGAAAATGTTCAGGAAGTATTGTGAGGACAGGGGTCATGGAGCATTGTGATGACAAGGGAATGGAGCACTGTGAGGAAAAGTTCCTGGAGCATTGTGATGAGAAGACCATGGAGCCTTGTAATAACAAGTCTCATGGAGCATTCTGATGAAAAGGGGCATGGAGTATTGTGATTACATGGGTCTTGGAGCATTGTGATGACAAGGGCATGGAGCACTGTGATTACTGGTGTCTTGGAGCATTGTGATGAAATTGGCATGGATCATTGTTATGAAAATGGTATGGAGCCTTGTCATGAAAGGGTTCCAGGAGCATACTGATGACAAGTGTCAGGGAGCATTGTGATGACAAGTTTATAGAGCATTGTGATGACAAAGGTCATGGAGCACTGTGATGAGAAGAGCATGGATAATTGTGATGATGAGCGTCATGGGGCGTTGTGATGATAAGTGTTATAGAACATTGTGATCACAAGGATTTGGAGCATTGTGATGAGACAGATGATCGAATATTTTTATTTCATAGTGATGACAAGAGCCTGAAGCATTATGATGATGGGCATGGTGCATTTTGATGACAGGGTTCATGAAGCATTGAGATGCAAAGGGGCATGGAGCATTGTGATTAGAGGGTTCATGGAGCATTGTGATGACAATGGCATGGAGCATTGGGATGCCAAGGGTCATGGAGCTTTGTGATGACAAAGGTCATGGAGCAATTTGATGACATGGGGTGGTGCAATGTGATGAGAAGGGCAGGGAGCAGTGTGATGACAGGCTCATAGAGCAATTTAATGAAAAAAGTAATGGAATATTTTGATGACAGGGGTTATGGAACATTGTGATGTCAGTGGTCATCGAACTTTGTGATGATAAGTGCATGTAGCATTGCAAAGACAGGAGTCATGGAACATTGTGATGACAGTGGTGAGGGAGTATTGTGATGAATAGTGATGTAACATTGTGATATCTGTGGTGAGAGAGCATTTTGATGAGAAGTGCATGGAGAATTGTGATGACAAGTTTTATGGAGCATTGTGGTGACAAGATTGTGGAGCACTGTGATGACAAGTGCAGGGTGCATTGTGATGACATGGGTCATGGAGCATTGTGCTGAGGAAGGCATAGAGCATTGTGATGACAAGGGTCAAAGAGCACTGTGATGAAAATTTCATGGAGCATTGTGGTTAAATATGTCACAGAGACTGTGGATGACGAGGGCATGCACCATTGTGATGACAAAGGTCATGAAGCATTGTGATGAATCGATTCATGGAGCATTGTGATGACAGGGGTCATGAAGCATTGTGATAACAAGGGCATGGAGCATTGTGATGACAAGGGCAGGAAACATTCGTCTAATAATTTTCATGCATTATTGCGATGACAGTTGGAATGGCGCATTGTGATGACAAGGGCATGGAGCATTGTGATGACCAGGTCATGCAGTATTGTGAAGACAGGTGTCAGGGAGCATAGTGATGACATATGTAATGGCCCATTGTGATGACAATGGCATGGAGCATTGTGATGCCAAGTATCAGGGAGGATTCTGATGACAATGGAAATGGAGCATTGTGATGACAATGGCTTGGAGCATTGTGATGACAAGGGTCAGGGAGCATTGTGCTGACAAGTGCATGGAGAATTATGATGAAAATCGTCATGGAGCATTCTAATGACAATCTTGTGGAGTATTTTGATTACAATGGCATGGATCATTGTTATGAAAACGGCATGGGCATTGTGATGAAAAAGGCATGGAGCATTTTCGTGAAAGGGTTCAAGGAGCATTCTGATGACAAGTGTCAGGGAGCATTGTGATGACAAGTGTATTGAGAATTGTGATGACAAAGGTCATGGAGCATTGTGATGAAATAGGCATGGAGTAATGTGATGACAGGCATCTTAGAGTGTTGTGATGACAAGTGCTATGGAACATTGTGATCACAAGGTTTTGGAGCATTGTGATGACAGAGGTCATGGATCATTTAGATTTCAAAGAGCATGGAGCATTGTGATGACAAGGGCATGAAGCAATGTGATCCCAAGGTTCATGGAGGACTGTGATGACAATGGGAATGGAGAATTGTGATGACAAGCGCATAGAGCATTGCAATGACAAGGTCAGGCAGTATTTTGCGGACAAAGGCATGGAGCATTGTGATGACAGGTGTCATGGCGCACTGTGATGACAAGCGTCACGGAGCATTTTGAATACAGGGTTCATGGAGCATTGGGATGACAAGGGCATGGATCATTGTGATGACAAGGGTCATGGAGCATTGGGCTGAAAATGTTCATGGAGTATTGTGATGACAGGGGTCATGGAGCATTTTGATGAGAAGGTCATGGAGCATTGGGCTGAAAATGTTCATGGAGTATTGTGATGACAGGGATCATGGACAATTTGATGACAAGTTCCTGGAGCACTTTGATGAGAAGACAATGGAAACTTGTGGTGACAAGTCTCATGGAGCATTCTGATGAAAAGGGACATGGAGCATTGTGATTAAAGGGGTCTTGGAGCATTGTGATGACAAGGACATGGAGCATTGTGATGAGAAGACCATGGAGCATTCTGAGGACATGCATCATTGAGCTTTATGATGACAAGGGCATGGAGCATTGTGATTACAGGTGTCTTGGAGCATTGTGATTAACATGGCATGGATCATTGTGATGAAAAAGGCATGGAGACGTGTCATGACAGGGTTAATGGAGCATACTGATGACAAGTGTCAGGGAGCATTGTGACAACAAGTGTATTAAGCATTGTGATGACAAAGGTCATGCAGCATTGTGATGAGAAGACCATGGATAATTGTGATGATGAGCGTCAAGGGGTGTTGTGATGATAAGTGTTATGGAACATTGTGGTCACCAGGGTTTGGAGCATTGTGATGACAGAGGTCATGGAGCATTTTGATTTCATTGTGATGACAATAGCCTGAAGCATTATGATGATGGGCATGGTCCATTGTGATGACAGGTTTCATGGAGCATTGAGATGAAAAGATGCATGGAGCATTTTGATTACAAGGGTCTTGGAGCATTGTGATGACAAGGGCATGGAGAATTTTGATGACAGGGCCATGGAACATTCTGAAGACATTCGTCATGTAGCTTTTTGATGACAAGACAAGCTTTTGGAGTATTTTGATGACAATGGCATGGAGCATTGTGATGAAAACGGCATGGGGCATTGTGATGAAAAATGCATGGAGACTTTTCGTGACAGGGTTCAAGGATCATTCTGATGACAAGTGTCAGGGAGCATTGTGATGACAAGTGTATTGAGAATTGTGATGACAAAGGTCATGGAGCATTGTGATGAAAAGGGCATGGAGTATTGTGATGACAGGCATCATGGAGCATTGTGATGACAAGTGTTATGGAACACTGTGATCACAATGTTTTGGAGCATTGTGATGAAAGAGGTCATGGATCATTTTGATTTCAAGGAGCATGGAGCATTGTGATGACAAGGGCAGGAAGCAATGTGATCCCAATGTTCATGGAGGATTGTGATGACAACGGTAATGGAGTATTGTGAAGACAAGCGCATAGAGCATTATAATGACAAGGTCATGTAGCATTTTGCTGACAAAGGCATGGAGCATTGTGATGACAAGTGTCATGGCGCACTGTGATGACAAGCGTCACGGAGCATTGTGAATACAGGGGTCATGTAGCATTGGGATGACAAGGGCATAGATCATTTGGATGACAGCGGTCATGGAGCATTGTGATGACAGAGGTCATGGAGAATTTTGATTTCATTGTGCTGACAATAGCCAGATGCATTATGATGATTGGCATGATGCATTGTGATGAGAGGGTTCATGGAGCATTGAGATGAAAAGGGGCATGGAGCATTGTGATTACAGGTGTCTTGCAGCATTTTGATGACAAGGGCATGGAGCATTGTGTGGAGAAGGACATGGAACATTCTTATGACATGTGTCATGGAGCTTTGTGACGAAAAGGGCATGGAGCTTTGTGCTTACAGGAGTCTTGGAGCATTGTGATGACAAGTGTCATGGAGCCTTGTGAAGACAAGGCCGTGGAACATTGTTATGGCAGTGGTAATGGAGCATTGTTATGACAGGTATAAAGGAGCATTGTGATGAGGAGGGTATGGAGCATTGTGATTACAAGTTTTATGGAGCATTGCGATGACAAATTTGTGGACCGTTGGGAAGAAAAGTGTGTCGCACATTGTGATGACAAGGGTCATGGAGCATTTTTCTGACAAAGGCATGGAGCATTGTGATGACAAGTGTCACGGAGCATTGTGATGAAAAGTTCATGGAGCATTGTGTTTACAAAGTCACAGAGCCTTGTGATGACATGGGTATCGACAATTGTGATGACAAATGTTATGAAGAATTGTGATGAATGGAGTCACGGGGCATTGTGATGACAGGGGTCATGGAGCACTGTGATGAAAACGGCATGGAGCATTGTACTGAGAATGGCATACAGCTTTGTGATGACATGTGTCATGGAGCACTGTGATGAAAATCATCACGGATCATTGTGAATACAGGGGTCATGGAGCATTAGGATGACAAGGGCATGGATCATTGTGATGTCAAGGGTCATGGAGCACTGGGCTGAAAATGTTCCTGGAGTATTGTGATGACAGGGGTCATGGAGCATTGTGATGACAATGGAATAGAGCGTGGTGATGACAAGGTCCTGGAGCATTGTGATGAGATGACCAGGGAGACTTGTGATGACAAGTTTCATGGAGCATTCTGATGAAAAGGGGCATGGAGCATTGTGATTACAGGGGTCTTGGAGCATTGTCATGACAAGGGCATGGAACATTGTGATGAGAAGGCCATGGGACATACTGATGGCATTCGTCATGGAGCTTTGTGATGACAAGGGCGTGGAACATTGTGATTACAGGGGTCTTGGAGCATTGTGAAGAGAAGTGTCATGGAGCCTTGTGATGACAAGGCCGTGGAACATTTTGATGGCAGGGGTCATGGAGCATTGTTATGACAGAGGTAATGGAGCATTCTGATGAGAAGGGCATTGAACATTCGTCTGAAATGTTTCATCGCTTATTGTGATGAGAGAGGGCATGGAGCATTGTGATGACAAGGGCACGGAACACTGTGATACACGGGTCATGGAGGATTGTAATGGCAAGGGCATGGAGCATTGTGATGAGAAGGGCATCGAGCATTGTGATGACAAGTGTCATGGAGCTTTGTGATGACAAGGGCATGGAGCAATGTGATGAGACGGTTCATGGAGTATTGTGATGACAATGACATGGAGAATTGTGATGCCAAGTGTCATGGAGCTTTGTGATGACAAAGGTCATGGAACATTTTGAAGACAATTGTGTGGTGCATTGTGATGAGAAATGTAGGGAGCATTTTGATGACAGGGTCATGCAGCAATTTGATGAAATGTGTAATGGAACATTTTGATGACAGGGGTTATAGAATATTGTGATGCCAGGGGTCATGGAGCTTTGGGATTAAAAGGGACATGGAGCATTTTGATGACAGTGGTTATGGAACATTGTGATGTCAGCGGTCATGGAACATTTTGCTGATAAGGGGATGTAGCATTGTGATGACAGGGGTCATGGAACATTGTGATAACAGGGGTGAGGGAGGATTGTGATGACTAGTGATGGAACATTGTGATATCTCATGTGAGAGAGCATTTGGATGAGAAGTGCATGGAGCATTGTGATTACAAAGTTAATGGAGCATAGCGATGGCAAGTTTGTGGATCATTGTGATGAAATGTGCATGGCATTGTGATTACAGGGGTCTTGGAGCATTGTGATGACTAGGGCATGGAAAACTGTGATACATGTGTCATGGGTCATGGAGGATTGTGATGACAAGTCATGGAGCATTGTGATGACAAGGGCATGGAGCATTGTGATGACAGGAGCATGGAGCATTTGTCTGACAAGATTCATAGATTATTGTGATGACAGTGGACATGGTGCATTGTGATGACAAGGGCATGGATCATTGTGTAGAGAAGGTCATGTTGTATTGTGAAGACAGTTGTCAGGGAGCATTGTGATGACACATGTCATGGTCCATTGTGATGACAATGGCAGGGAGTAATGTGATGCCAAATGTAATGGAGGATTGTGATGACAAATATAATGGAGCATTGTGATGACTACCGATTGGAGCATTATGATGAAAAGGAACATTGAGAATTTTCATGACAATGTCGTGAAGCATTGTGATGACAAGGTCCTGGAGCATTGTGATGAGAAAACCATGAAGCCTTGTGATGACACGTCTCATGGAGCATACTGATGAAAAAGGGCATGGAACATTCTGATTACAGGGGTCTTGGAACATTGTGATAACAAGGGCATGGAGCATTGTGATGACAAGGGCATGGAGCATTGGTCTAATAAGTTTCATGGATTATTGTGATGACAGTTGAAATGGCGCATTGTGATGACAAGGGCATGGAGCATTGTGATGACCAGGTCATGCAGTATTATGAAGAGAGGTGTCAGGGAGCATTGTGATGACATATGTAATGGCCCATTGTGATGACAATGGCATGGAGCATTGTGATGCCATGTGTCATGGAAGATTCTGATGACAAAAGTAATGGAGCATGCTGATGACAATGACTTGGAGCATTGTGATGACAAGGGTCAGGGAGCATTGTGCTGACAAGTGCATGGATAATTGTGATGACAAGGGTCATGGAGCATTCTGATGACAAGCTTGTGGAGTATTTTGATGACAATGGCATGGAGCATTGTGATTAAAATGGCATGGGGCTTTGTGATGAAAAATGCATGGAGCCTTTTCGTGACAGCATTCAAGCAGCATTCTGATGACAAGTGTCCGGGAGCATTGTGATGACAAGTGTATTGAGAATTGTGATCACAAAGGTCATGGAGCATTGTGATGAAAAGGGCATGGAGTATTGTGATGACAGGCATCATGGAGCGTTGTTATGACAAGTGTTATGGAACATTGTGATTAAAAATGATTGGTGCATTGCTATGACAGTGGTCATGGATCATTTTGATTTCAAGGAGCATGGAGCATTGTGCTGACAAGGGCATGAAGCAATGTGATCCCAAGGTTCATGGAGGATACTGATGACAACGGTAATGGAGTATTGTGATGACAAGCGCATAGAGCATTGTAATGACAAGGTCATGTAGCATTTTGCTGACAAAGGCATGGAGCATTGTGATGACAGGTGTCATAGAGCACTGTGATGACAAACGTCACGGAGCATTGTGAATACATGGGTCATGGAGCATTGGGATGACAAGGGCATGGATCATTGTGATGAAAAGTGTCATGGAGCATTGGGCTGAAATGGTTCATGGAGTATTGTGATGACATGTGTCATGGAGCATCGTGATTACAGGGGTCTTTGAGCACTGTGATGACAAGAGTACCGAATCATTGTGTTGTCAGGTGTCATGGAGTGTTGTGATGACAGCGATCATTCAGCATTGTGATGATATTGGTCATGGAGCATTGTGATGAGAAGGTCATGGAGCATTGGGCTGAAAATATTCATGGATTATTGTGATGACAGTAGTCATGAAGCATTGTGATGACAAGGGAATGGAGCATGGTGATGACAAGGTCCTGGAGCATTGTGATGAGATGACAATGGAGCCTGGTGATGACAAGTCTCATGGAGCATTCTGATGAAAAGTGGCATGGAACATTGTGATTACAGGGGTCTTGGAGCATTGTGATGACAAGGGCATGGAGCATTCTGAGGAGAAGGCCATGGAACATTCTGATGACATGCGTCATGGAGCTTTGTGATGACAAGGGCATGGAGCATTGTGATTACAGGGGTCTTTGAGCATTGTGATGACATATGTCATGGTCCATTGCGATGACAATGGCATGGAGCATTGGTCTAATAATTTTCATGGATTATTGTGATGACATTTGGAATGGCGCATTGTGATGACAAGGGCATGGAGCATTGTGATGAACAGGTAAAGAAGAATTGTGAAGAGAGGTGTCAGGGAACATTGTGATGACAAGGCTCATGGGGCATTGTGATGAAATGTTCATGGAGCATTTTGGATACAAAGGTAACAGAGCCTTGTGATGACGCGGGCATGGACCATTGTGATGACAAATATTATAAAGCACTGTGATGACTGGAGTCACAGAGCATTGTGATGACAGGGGTCTTGGAGAACTGTGATGACAAGAGTCCCGGATCATTGTGTTGTCAAGTGTCATGGAGTGTTGTGATGACAGCGGTCATTCAGCATTGTGATGATATTGGTCATGGAGCATTGTGATGAGAAGTTCATGGAGCATTGGGCTGAAAATATTCATGGATTATTGTGATGACAGGGGTCATGGAGCATTGTGATGACAAGGGAATGGAGCATGGTGATGGCAAAGTCCTTGAGCATTGTGATGAGATGACCATGGAGACTGGTGATGACAAGTCTCATGGAGCATTCTTATGAAAAGGGATATGGAGCATTGTGATTACAGGGGTCTTGAAGCATTGTGATGACAAGGGCATGGAGCACTGTGAGGAGAAGGCCATGGAACATTCTGATGACATGCGTCATTGAGCTTGGTAATGACAAGGGCATGGATCATTGTAATTACAGGGGTCTTTGAGCATTGTGATGACATATGTCATGGTCCATTGAGATGACAATGGCATGGAGCATTGGTCTAATAAGTTTCATGGATTATTGTGATGACAGTTGGAATGGCGCAATTTGATGACAAGGGCATGGAGCATTGTGATGACCAGGTAAAGAAGAATTGTTAAGAGAGGTGTCAGGGAGCATTGTGATGACAAGTGTCACGGAGCATTGTGATGAAATGTTCATGGAGCATTGTGGATAAAAAGGTAACAGAGCCTTGTGATGATGCGGGCCTGGACCATTGCGATGACAAATATTATGAAGCACTGTGATGACTGGAGTCACAGAGCATTGTGATGACATAGGTCATGGAGCATTGTGATGACAAGGTCCTGGAGCACTGTGAAGAGATGAACATGGAGACTTGTGATGACAAGTCTCATGGAGCATTCTGATGAAAAGGGACATGGAGCATTGTGATTACAGGGGTCTTGGAGCACTGTGATGACAAGGGCATGGAGCATTGTGAGGAGAAGGCCATGGAGCTTTCTGATGGCATGCGTCATGGAGCATTGTGCTGAGAAAGGCATAGAGCATTCTGATGACAGGGGTTAAAGAGCATTGTGAAGAAAAGTTCATGGAGCATTGTGGTTAAAAAGGTCCCAGAGACTGTTGATGATGAGGGCATGGACAATTGTGATGACAAAGGTTATGAAGAATTGTGATGACTGGAGTCACGGAGCATTGTAATGACAGGGGTCATGGAGCATTGTCATAAGAAGGACATGGAGCATTGTGTTGACAAGGGCATGGAGCATTGTGATGACCAGTTGATGCAGTATTGTAAAGACAGGTGTCAGGAGCATTGTGATGACATATATAATGGTCCATTGTGATGAAAATGGCATGGAGCATTGTGATGCCAATTGTCATGGAGGATTCTGATGGCAAAGGTAATGGAGCATTGTGATGACAATGGCTTGGAGCATTGTGATGACAAGGTTCAGGGAACATTGTGCTGACAAGTGTATGGAGAATTGTGATGACCAGGGTCATGGAGCATTCTGGTGACAAGCTTGTGGAGTATTTTCATGACAATGGCATGGAGCATTGTGATGAAAACGGCATGGAGCATTGTGATGAAAATGGCATGGAGACTTTTCCTGACAGGGTTCAAGGAGCATTCTGACGACAAATATCAGGGAGCATTGTGATATCAATGTACTGAGAATTGTGATGACAAAGGTCATGGAACATTGTGATGAAAAGGGCATGGAGTATTGTGATGACAGGCATCATGGAGCGTTCTGATGACAAGTGCTATGGAACATTGTGATCACAAGGGTTTGGAGCATTGTGATGACAGAGGTCATGGATCATTTTGATTTCAAGGAACATGGAGCATTGTGATGACAAAGGCATGAAGCAATGTGATCCCAAGTTTCATGGAGGATTGTGATGACAATGGTAATGGAGTATTGTGATGACAAGCGCATAGAGCATTGTAATGACAAAGTCATGTAGCATTCTGCTTACAAAGGCATGGAGCATTGTGATGCCAGGTGTCATGGAGCACTGTGATGACAAGCGTCACGGAGCATTTTGAATACAGGGGTCATGGAGCATTGGGATGACAAGGGCATGGTTCATTTTGATGACAAGTGTCATGGAGCATTGGGCTGAAAATATTCATGGAGTCTTGTGATGACAGGGTTCATGGAGCACTATGATGACTAGGGAATGGAGCATTGTAATGACAAGGGTCCCAGATCATTGTGTTGTCAGGTGTCATGGAGTGTTGTGATGACAGTGGTCATGGAGCATTGTGGTGATATTTGTCATGGAGCATTGTGATGATAAGGTCATGGAGTATTTGGCTGAAAATATTCATGGAGTATTGTGATGACAGTGGTCATGGAGCATTGTGATGACAAGGGAATGGAACATGGTAATGACAGGGGTCATGGAATATTTTGATTACAGGGGTGAGCGAGGATTGTGATGACTAGTGAGAGAACACGGTGATATCGCAGGTGAGAGAGCATTTGGATGAGAAGAGAATGGCGCATTGTGATTACAAGGTTTATGGAGCATAGCAATTACAAGGTGGTGGATCATTGTGATGGAAAGCCCGTGGCATATTTTCATGACAAGGGTCATGGAGCATTGTTCTGACAAAGGCATGGAGCATTGTGATGACAAGGGTCACGGAGCACTGTGATGAAAAGTTCATGGAGCATTGTTGTTACAAATGTCACAGAGCCTTGTGATGACGCGGGCATGGATCGTTGTGATGACAAATGTTATGAAGCATTGTGATGACTGGAGTCACGGAGCATTGTGTTGACAGGGGTCATGGAGGATTGTGAGGACAAGTTCATGGAGCATTGTGATGAGAAAATCATGGAGAATTGTGAAGACAGGTGTGAGGGAGCATTGTGATGACATATGTCATTGTCCATTTCGATGACAATGGCATCGTTTATTGTGATGCCAAATGTAATAGAGGATTGTGATGACAAATATAATGGAACATTGTGATGACTAGGGCTTGGAGCATTATGATGACAAGGGCCATTGAGAATTTTCATGACAATGTCGTGAAGCATTGTGATGACAATGTCCTCGAGCACTGTGATGAGAAAACAATGTAGCCTTGTGATGACAGGTCTCATGGTGCATACTGATGTAAAGGGGCATGGAGCATTCCTATTACAGGGGTCTTGGAACATTGTGATAGCAAGGGAATGGAGCATTGTGATGACAATTGAATGGAGCACTGGTCTAATAAGTTTCATGGATTATTGTGATGACAGTTGGAATGGCGCATTGTGAAGACAGTGGTCATGGAGCATTGTGATGATAATGGTCATGGAGCATTGTGATGATAAGGTCATGGAGCATTGGGTTGAAAATATTCATGGAATATTGTGATGACAGGGGTCATGGAGCTTTGTGATGACTAGGGAATGGAGCATGGTGATGACAAGGTCATGGAGCATTGTGATGAGATGACGATGGAGACTTGTGATGACAAGTCTCATGGAGCATTCTGATGAAAAGGGGCATGGGGCATTGTGATTACAGGGGTCGTGGAGCATTGTGAAGACAAGGGCATGGAGCATTGTGAGGAGAAGGACATGGAACATTCTGATGGCATGCGTCATGGAGCTGTGTGATGACAAGGGCATGGAGCATTGTGATTACAGGGGTCTTGGAGCATTGTGATGACAAGGGTCATGGAGCCTTGTGATGACAAGGCCGTGGAACATTTTGATGGCAGGGGTCATGGAGCATTGTTATGACAGAGGTAATGGAGCATTGTGATGAGAAGGGCATTGAGCATTGGTCTGAAATGTTTCAGGGATTACTGTGATGAGAGTGGGCATGGAGTATTGTGATGACAAGGGCATGTTACACTGTGATACATGGGTCATGGAGGATTGTAATGACAAGGGCATGGAGCATTGTGATGAGAACTGCATCGAGCATTGTGATGACCAGTGTCATGGAGCTTTTGATGACAAGGGCATGGAGCAATGTGATGAGATGGTTCATGGAGCATTGTGATGAAAATGACATGGAGCATTGTGATGCCAAGGGTCATGGAGCTTTCTGATGACAAAGGTCATGGAGCATTTTGATGACAAGTGTGTTGTGCATTGTGATCAGAAGGGCAGGGAGCATTTTGATGACAGGGTCATGCAGCAATTTGATGAAAAGTATAATGGAACATTTTGATGACATGGATTATAGAACATTGTGTTGCCAGGGATCATGGAGCTTTGGGATGAAAAGGGTCATGGAGCATTTTGATGACGGGGTTATGGAACATTGTGATGTCAGTGGTCAAGGAACATTGTGCAGATAAGGGGATGTAGCATTGTGATGACAGGGGTCATGGAACATTGTGATAACAGGGTTGAGCGAGGATTGTGATGACTAGTGATGGAACATTGTGATATCTCATGTGAGAGAGCATTTGGATGAGAAGTTCATGGAGCATTGTGATTACAAGGTTTATGAAGCATAGCGATGACAAGGTTGTGGATCATTGTGATGAAAAGCGCATGGCACATTGTGAGGACAAGGTTCATGGAGCATTGTTCTGACAAAGGCATGGATCATTGTGATGACAAGGGTCAAGGAGCATTGTGATGAAATGTTCATGGAGCATTGTGGTTACAAAGGTCACAGAGCCTTGTGATGACGCGGGCATGGACCGTTGTGATGACAAACGTTATGAAGCATAGTGATGACTGGAGTCACGGAGCATTGTGATGACAGGGGTCATGGAGCATTGTGATGACAAGGCCATGGAGCATTGTGATGACAGGGGCATGGACCATTGGTCTCACAAGTTTCATAGATTATTGTGATGACAGTGGACATGGTGCATTGTGATGACTAGGGCATAGAGCATTGTGAAGACAAGGGCATGGAGTATTGTGAAGACAGGTGTCAGGGAGCATTTTGATGACATATGTCATGGTCCATTGCGATGACAATAGCATGGAGCATTGTGATGCCAAATGTAATGGAGGATGTGATGACAAATATAATGGAGCATTGTGATGACTAGGGCTTGGAGCATTATGTTGACAAGGGCCATTGAGAGTTTTCATGACAATGTCGTGAAGCATTGTGATGACAAGGTCCTGGAGCATTGTGTTGAGAAAACCATGGAGGCTTGTGATGACAAATCTCAAGGAGCATACTGATGAAAAGGGGCGTGGAGCATTCTGATTACAGGGGACTTGGAACATTGTGATACAAGGGCATGTAGCATTGTGATGAAAAGTGCATGGAGTATTGTGATGACAGGCATCATGGAGCTTTGTGATGACAAGTGTTACGGAACATTGTGATCACAAGGGTTTTGAGCATTGTGATGACAGAGGTCATGGATCATTTGATCTCAAGGAGCAGGGAGCACTGTGATGACAAGGGCATGAAGCAATGTGATCCCAAGTTTCATGGAGGATTGTGATGACAATGGTAAAGGAGTATTGTGATGACAAGCGCATAGAGCATTTTAATGACAAGGTCATGTAGCATTTTGCTGACAGAGGCATGGAGCACTGTGATGACAAGTTTCATGGAGCACTGTGATGACAAGCGTCACGGAGCATTGTGAATACAGGGGTCATGGAGCATTGGGATGACAAGGGCATGGGTCATTGTGATGACAAGTGTCATGGAGCATTGGGCTGAAAATGTCCTTGGATTACTGTGATGACAGGGGTCATGGAGGATTTTGATTTCATTGTGCTGACAATAGCTGGAAGCATTATAATGATTGGCATGATGCATTGTGATGACAGGATTCATGGAGCATTGAGATGAAGAGGGGCATGGAGCATTGTGATTACATGGATCTTGGAGCATTGTGATGACAAGGGCATGGAGCATTTTGATGAGAAGGAAATGGAACATTCTGATGACGTGTCATGGAGCTTTGTGATGACAAGGGCATAGAACATTGTGATGGCAGATGTCATGGAGCATTGTTATGACAGATGTAATGGAGCATTGTGATGAGAAGGGCATTGAGCATTGGTTTGAAATGTTTCATGGATTATTGTGATGAGAGTGGGCATGGTGAATTGTGAAGAAAAGGGCATGGAGCATTGTGATGACAGGGGCAAGGAGCATTGGTCTGACAAGTTTCATAGATGATTGTGATGAGAGTGGGCATGGTGCATTGTGAAGAAAAGGGCATGGAGCATTGTGATGACAAGGGCAAGGAGTATTGTGAAGACAGGTGTCAGGGAGCATTGTGATGACATATGTCATGGTCCATTGCGATGACAATGGCATGGAGCATTGTGATGCCAAATGTAATGGAGGATTGTGATGACAAATATAATGGAGCATTGTGATGACTACGGCTTGGAGCATTATGATGACAATGGCCATTGAGAATTTTCATGACAATGTCGTGAAGCATTGTGATGACAAGTTCCTGGAGCATTGTGATGAGAAAATCATGGAGCCTTGTGATGAAAAGTCTCCTGGAGCATACTGATGAAAATGGGCATGGAGCATTCTGCTTATAGGGGTCTTGGAATATTGTGATAACAAGGGCATGGTGCATTGTGATGACAAGGGCATGGAGCATGGAGCATTGGTCTAATAAGTTTCATGCATTATTGTGATTACAGTTGGAATTGCGCATTGTGATGACAATGGCATGCAGTATTGTGAAGAGAGGTTTCAGGGAACATTGTGATGACATATGTAATGGCCCATTGTGATGACAATGGCATGGAGCATTGTGAGGCCAAGTGTCATGGAGGATTCTGATGACAAAGGTAATGGAGCATTGTGATGACAAGGGTTTGGAGCATTGTGATGACAAGGGTCAGGGAGCATTGTGCTGACAATTGCATGGAGAATTGTGATGACAAGAGTCATGGAGCATTCTGATGACAAGCTTGTGGAGTATTTTGATGACAATTGCATGGCGCATTGTGATGAAAAAGGAATGGAGCCTTTTGGTGACAGCGTTCAAGGAGCACTCTGAGGACAATGTCAGGGAGCATTGTGATGACAAGTGTATTGAGAATTGTGATGACAAATCATGGAGTATTGTGATGAAAAGGGCATGGAGTATTGTGATGACAGGCATCATGGAGCTTTGTGATGACAAGTGTTACGGAACATTGTGATCACAAGGGTTTGGAGCATTGTGATGACAGAGGTCATGGATCATTTTGATTTCAAGGAACAGGGATAACTGTGATGACAAGGGCATGAAACAATGTGATCCGAAGTTTCATGGAGGAATGTGATGACAATGGTAAAGGAGTATTGTGATGACATGCGCACAAAGCATTGTAATGACAAGGTCATGTAGCATTTTGCTGACAAAGGCATGGAGCATTCTGATGACAAGTTTCATGGAGGACTGTGATGACAAGCGTCACGGAGCATTGTGAATTCAGGGGATATGGAGCATTGGGATGACAAGGGCATAGATCATTTTGATGACAGGGGTCATGGAGCATTGTGATGACAGAGGTCATGGAGAATTTTGATTTCATTGTGCTGACAATAGCCGGATGCATTATGATGATTGGCATGATGCATTGTGATGAGAGGGTTCATGGAGCATTGAGATGAAAAGGGGCATGGGGCATTGTGATTACAGGGGTCTTGGAGCATTTTGATGACAAGGGCATGGAGCATTGTGTGGAGAAGGACATGGAACATTCTGATGACATGTGTCATGGAGCTTAGTGATGACAAGGGCATGGAGTATTGTGCTTACAGGAGTCTTGGAGCATTGTGATGACAAGTGTCATGGAGCCTTGTGAAGACAAGGCTGTGGAACATTGTGATGGCAGTGGCAATGGAGCATTATTATGACAGGGGAAATGGAGCATTGTGATGAGAAGGGAATGGATCATTGTGATTACAAGGTTTATGGAGCATTGCGATGACAAATTTGTGGACCGTTGGGATAAAAAGCGTGTCGCACATTGTGATGACAAGGGTCATGTAGCATTTTTCTGACAAAGGCATGGAGCATTGTGATGACAAGTGTCACGGAGCATTGTGATGAAAAGTTCATGGAGCATTGTGTTTACAAAGGTCACAGAGCCTTGTGATGACATGGGTATCGACAATTGTGATGACAAATATTATGAAGAATTGTGATGACTGGAGTCACGGAGCATTGTGATGACACGGGTCTTGGAGCACTGTGATGAAAAGGGCATAGAGCATTGTACTGAGAATGGCATAGAGCATTGTGATGACATGTGTCATGGAGCACTGTGATGAAAATCGTCACAGAGCATTGTGAATACAGGGGTCATGGAGCATTAGGATGACAAGGGCATGGATCATTGTGATGACAAGGGTCATGGTGCACTGGGCTGAAAATGTTCCTGGAGTATTGTGATGACAGGGGACATGGAGCATTGTGATGACAATGGAATGGAGCGTGGTGATGACAAGGTCCTGGAGCATTGTGATGAGATGACCAGGGAGACTTGTGATGACAAGTTTCATGGAGCATTCTGATGAAAAGGGGCATGGAGCATTGTGATTACAGGGGTCTTGGAGCATTGTGATGACAAGGGCATGGAGCATTGTGAGGAGAAGGCCATGGAATATTCTGATTACATGCGTCATGGAGCTTTGTGATGAAAAGGGCATGGATCATTGTGATTACAGGGGTCTTGGAGCATTGTGATGACAAGAGTCATGGAGCCTTGTGATGACAAGGCCGTGGAACATTGTGATGGCAGGTGTCATGGAGCATTGTTATGATAGAGGTAATGGAGCATTGTGATGAGAAGGGCATTGAGCATTGGTCTGAAAAGTTTCATGGATTATTGTGATGAGAGTGGGCATGGAGTATTGTGATGACAAGGGCACGGAACACAGTGATAAATGGGTCATGGAGGATTGTAATGACATGGGCATGGAGCATTGTGATGGGAAGGGCATCGAGCATTGTGATGACAAGTGTCATGGTGCTTTGTGATGACAAGGGCATGGAGCCATGTGATGAGAGGGTTCATGGAGCATTGTGATGACAATGACATGGAGCATTGTGATGCCAAGTGTTATGGAGCTTTGTGATGACAAAGGTCATGGAGCATTTTGAAGACAAGGGTGTGGTGCATTGTGATGAGAAGGGCAGGGAGCATTTTGATGACAGGGTCATACAGCAATTTGATGAAAAGTTTAATGGAACATTTTGGTGACAGGGGTTATAGAACATTGTGATGCCAGGGGTCATGGAGCTTTGGGATGAAAAGGATCATGGAGCATTTTGATGACAGGGGTTATGGAACATTGTGATGTCAGGGGTCATGGAACATTGTGCAGATAAGGGGATGTAGCATTGTGATGACAGGGGTCATGGAACATTGTGATAACAGGGAAGAGGGAGTATAGTGATGACTAGTGATGGAACATTGTGATATCTCATGTGACAGAGCATTTGGATGAGAAGTTCATGGAGCATTGTGATTACAAGGTTTATGGAGCATAGCTATGATAAGTTTGTTGATCATTGTGATGAAAAGCACATGGCACATTGTGAGGACAAGGGGAATGGAGCATTGTTCTGACAAAGGCATGGAGCATTGTGATGACAAGGGTCACGGAGCATTGTGATGAATATTTCATGGAGCATTGAGGTTAAAATGGTCACAGACACTGAAGAAATCAAAGAGGAAATTAAAAAATACCTAGAAACAAATGACAATGGAGACACGACGACCCAAAACCTATGGGATGCAGCAAAAGCAGTTCTAAGAGGGAAGTTTATAGCAATACAATCCCACCTTAAGAAACAGGAAACATCTCGAATAAACAACCTAACCTTGCACCTAAAGCAATTAGAGAAAGAAGAACAAAAACATCCCAAAGTTAGCAAAAGGAAAGAAATCATAAAAATCAGATCAGAAATAAATGAAAAAGAAATGAAGGAAACGATAGCAAAGATCAATAAAACTAAAAGCTGGTTCTTTGAGAAGATAAACAAAATTGATAAACCATTAGCCAGACTCATCAAGAAAAAAAGGGAGAAGACTCAAATCAATAGAATTAGAAATGAAAAAGGAGAAGTAACAACTGACACTGCAGAAATACAAAAGATCATGAGAGATTACTATAAGCAACTCTATGCCAATAAAATGGACAACCTGGAAGAAATGGACAAATTCTTAGAAATGCACAACCTGCCAAGACTGAATCAGGAAGAAATAGAAAATATGAACAGACCAATCACAAGCACTGAAATTGAAACTGTGATAAAAAATCTTCCAACAAACAAAAGCCCAGGACCAGATGGCTTCACAGGCGAATTCTATCAAGCATTTAGAGAAGAGCTAACACCTATCCTTCTGAAACTCTTCCAAAATATAGCAGAGGGAGGAACACTCCCAAACTCATTCTACGAGGCCACCATCACCTTGATACCAAAACCAGGCAAGGATGTCACAAAGAAAGAAAACTACAGGCCAATATCACTGATGAACATAGATGCAAAAATCCTCAACAAACTACTAGCAAACAGAATCCAACAGCACATTAAAAGGATCATACACCATGATCAAGTGGGGTTTATTCCAGGAATGCAAGGATTCTTCAATATACGCAAATCAATCAACGTGATACACCATATTAACAAATTGAAGGAGAAAAACCATATGATCATCTCAATAGATGCAGAGAAAGCTTTCGACAAAATTCAACACCCATTTATGATAAAAACCCTGCAGAAAGTAGGCATAGAGGGAACTTTCCTCAACATAATAAAGGCCATATATGACAAACCCACAGCCAGCATCGTCCTCAATGGTGAAAAACTGAAACCATTTCCACTAAGATCAGGAACTAGACAAGGTTGCCCACTTTCACCACTCTTATTCAACCTAGTTTTGGAAGTTTTAGCCACAGCAATCAGAGAAGAAAAGGAAATAAAAGGAATCCAAATTGGAAAAGAAGAAGTAAAGCTGTCACTGTTTGCAGATGACATGATACTATACATAGAGAATCCTAAAGATGCTACCAGAAAACTACTAGAGTTAATCAATGAATTTGGTAAAGTTGCAGGATACAAAATTAATGCACAGAAATCTCTGGCATTCCTATATACTGATGATGAAAAATCTGAAAGTGAAATCAAGGAAACACTCCCATTTACCATTGCAACAAAAAGAATAAAATATCTAGGAATAAACCTACCTAAGGAGACAAAAGACCTGTATGCAGAAAATTATAAGACACTGATGAAAGAAATTAAAGATGATACAAATAGATGGAGAGATGTACCATGTTCTTGGATTGGAAGAATCAACATTGTGAAAATGACTCTACTACCCAAAGCAATCTACAGGTTCAATGCAATCCCTATCAAACTACCACTGGCATTTTTCACAGAACTAGAACAAAAACTTTCACAATTTGTATGGAAACACAAAAGACCCCGAATAGCCAAAGCAATCTTGAGAACGAAAAATGGAGCTGGAGGAATCAGGCTCCCTGACTTCAGACTCTACTACAAAGCTACAGTAATCAAGACAGTATGGTACTGGCACAAAAACAGAAAGATAGATCAATGGAACAGGATAGAAAGCCCAGAGTTAAACCCACGGACATATGGTCACCTTATCTTTGATAAAGGAGGCAGGAATGTACAGTGGAGAAAGGACAGTCTCTTCAATAAGTGGTGCTGGGAAAACTGGATAGGGACATGTAAAAGTATGAGATTAGATCACTCCCTAACACCATACACAAAAATAAGCTCAAAATGGATCAAAGACCTAAATGTAAGGCCAGACACTATCAAACTCTTAGAGGAAAACATAGGCAGAACACTCCATGACATAAATCACAGCAAGATCCTTTTAGACCCACCTCCTAGAGAAATGGAAATAAAGACAAAAATAAACACATGGGACCTAATGAAACTTCAAAGCTTTTGCACAGCAAAGGAAACCATAAACAAGACCAAAAGACAACCCTCTGAATGGGAGAAAATATTTGCAAATGAAGCAACTGACAAAGGATTAATCTCCAAAATTTATAAGCAGCTCATGCAGCTCAATAGCAAAAAAACAAACAACCCAATCCAAAAATGGGCAGAAGACCTAAAGAGACATTTCTCCACAGAAGATATACAGACTGCCAACAAACACATGAAAGGATGCTCAACATCTTTACTCATTAGAGAAATGCAAATCAAAACTACAATGAGATATCATCTCACACCAGTCAGAATGGCCATCATCAAAAAATCTAGAAACAATAAATGCTGGAGAGGGTGTGGAAAAAAGGGAACACTCTTGCACTGCTGGTGGGAATGTGAATTGGTACAGCCACTATGGAGAACGGTATGGAGCTTCCTTAAAAAACTACAAATAGAACTACCATATGACCCAGCAATCCCACTACTGGGCATATACCCTGAGAAAACCATAATTCAAAAAGAGACATGTACCAAAATGTTCATAGCAGCCCTATTTACCATAGCCCGGAAATGGAAACAACCTAAGTGTCCATCATCAGATGAATGGATAAAGAAGATGTGGCACATATATACAATGGAATATTTCTCAGCCATAAAAAGAAATGAAATTGAGCTATTTGTAATGAGGTGGATAGACCTAGAGTCTGTCATACAGAGTGAAGTAAGTCAGAAAGAGAAAGACAAATACTGTATGCTAACACATATATATGGAATTTAAGAGAAACAAATGTCATGAAGAACATAGGGGTAAGACAGGAATAAAGACACAGACCTACTAGAGAATGGACTTGAGGATATGGGGAGGGGGAAGGGTAAGCTGTGACAAAGTGAAAGAGCGGCATGGACATATATACACTACCAAACGTGAGGTAGATAGCTAGTGGGAAGCAGCCGCATAGCACAGGGAGATTAGCTCAGTGCTTTGTGACCGCCTGGAGGGGTGGGATAGGGAGGGTGGGAGGGAGACGCAAAAGGGAGGGGATATGGAAACATATGTATATGTATAACTGATTAAATTTGTTATAAAGCAAAAAATTAAAAAAAATATTTTTGATTAAAAAGGAAAAATATACTGTAAAATATTTATTTAATAAATAAGTTTATAATCTATACAGAATTGAATAAAAAGTACAACAACAACAACAACAAAAAATAAATAAATAAATAAATAGGCTATTATTCTCAAAAAAAAAATATATACCCTATAATTACAAAAAAATAAAATAAAAAAAAAATAAAATGGTCACAGAGCCTTGTGATATCGCGGGCATGGACCGTTGTGATGACAAACATCATGAAGCATTGTCATGACTGGAGACACGGGGCAGTGTGATGACAGGGGTCATGGAGCATTGTGATGACAAGGGCATGGAGCACTGTGATGACAGGGGCATGGAGCATTGGTCTGACAAGTTTCATAGATGATTGTGATGACAGTGGACATGGTGCATTGTGATGACAAGGGCATGGAGCATTATGATGACAAGGTCATGGAGTATTGTGAAGACAGCTGTCAGGGAGCATTGTGATGACATATGTCATGGTCCATTGCGATGACAATGGCATGGAGCATTGTGATGCGAAATGTAATGGAGGATTGTAATGACAAATAAAATGGAGCATTGTGATGACTACGGCTTGGAGCATTATGATGACAAGGGCCATTGAGAATTTTCATGACAATGTCGTGAAGCATTGTGATGACAAGGTCCTGGAGCATTGTGATGAGAAATCCTTGGAGCCTTGAGATGACAAGTCTCATGGAGCATACTGATGAAAAGAGGCATGGATCATTCTGATTACAGGGGTCTTGGAACATTGTGATAACAAGGGCATGGAGCATTGTGATGACAAGGGCATGGAGCATTGGTCTAATAAGTTTCATGGATTATTGTGATGACAGTTGGAATGGCGCATTGTGATGACAAGGGCATGGAGCATTGTGATGACCAGGTCAGGCAGTATTGTGAAAAGAGGTGTCACGGAGCATTGTGATTACATATGTATTAGCCCATTGTGATGACAATGGCATGGAGCATTTTGATGCCAAGTGTCATGGAGGATTCTGATGACAAAGGTAAAGGAGCATTGTGATGACAATGGCTTAGAGCATACTGATGACAAGGTTCACAGAGCATTGTGCTGACAAGTGCATGGATAATTGTGATGACAAGGGTCATGGAGCATTCTGATGACAAGCTTGTGGAGTATTTTGATGACAATGGCATGGAGCATTGTGATGAAAACGGCATGGGGCTTTGTGAAGAAAAAGGCAAGGAGCCTTTTCGTGACAGGGTTCAAGGAGCATTCTGATGACAAGTGTCAGGGAGCATTGTGATGACAAGTATATTGAGAATTGTGATCACAAAGGTCATGGAGCATTGTGATGAAAAGGGCATGGAGTATTGTGATGACAGGCATCATGGAGCATTGTGATGAAAAGTGTTATGGAACATTGTGATCACAAGTGTTTGGAGCATTGCGATGACAGAGGTCATGGATCATTTTGATTTCAAGGAGCATGGAGTATTGTGATGACAAGGGCATGAAACAATGGGATCCCAAGGTTCATGGAGGATAGTGATGACAATGGTAATGCAGTATTGTGATGACAAGCACATAGAGCATTGTAATGACAAGGTCATGTAGCATTTTGCTGACAAAGGCATGGAGCATTGTGATGACAGGTGTCATGGAGCACTGTGATGACAAGCGTCACGGATCATTGTGAATACAGGGGTCATGGAGCATTGGGATGACAAGGGCATGGATCATTGTGATGACAAGGGTTATGGAGCATTGGGATTAAAATGTTCATGGAGTATTGTGATGAAAGGGGTCATGGAGCTTTGTGATGACTAGGGAAAGGTGCATTGTGATGACAAGAGTCCCGGATCATTGTGTTGTCAGGTGTCATTGAGTGTTGTGATGACAGTGATCATGGAGCATTGTGATGATATTGGTCTTGGAGCATTGTGATGAGAAGGTCATGGGGCATTGGGCTGAAAATGTTCATGGAGTATTGTGATGACAGGCTTCATGGAGCATTGTGATGACAAGGGAATGGAGCATGGTGATGACATGGTCCTGGAGCATTGTGATGAGATGACCATGGAGACTTGTGATGACAAGTCTCATGGAGCATTCTGATGAAAAGGGGCATGGAGTATTGTGATTACAGGGGTCTTGGAGCATTGTGATGACAAGGGCATTGAGCATTGTGTGGAGAAGGCCATGGAACATTCTGATGACATGCGTCATGGAGCTTTGTGATGACAAGGGCATGGAGCTTTGTGATTACAGGGGTCTTGGTGCATTGTGATGACAGAGGTAATGGAGAATTGTGATGAGAAGGGAATGGAGCATTGTGATTACAAGGTTTATGGAGCATTGCGATGACAAATTTCTGGACCGTTGGGATGAAAAGCGTGTCGCACATTGTGATGACAAGTATCATGGAACATTTTTCTAACAAAGGCATGGAGCATTGTGATGACAAGTGTCACGGAGCATTGTGATGAAAATTTCATGGAGCATTGTGGTTACAAAGGTAACAGTGCCTTGTGATAACACGGGTATCGACCATTGTGATGACAAATGTTATGAAGAATTGTGATGACTGGAGTCACGGAGCATTGTGATGACAGGGGTCATGGAGCATTTTGATGAAAAGGGCAAGGAGCATTGTGCTGAGAATGGCATAGAGCATTGTGATGACATGTGTCATGGAGCATTGTGATGACAAGCGTCACGGAGCATTGTGAATACAGGGGTCATGGAGCATTAGGATGACAAGGGCATGGATCATTGTGATGACAAGGGTCATGGAGAATAGGGCTGAAAATATTTCTGGAGTATTGTGATGACCGGGGTCATGGAGCATTGTGATGACAATGGAATGGAGCATGGTGATGACAAGGTCCTGGAGCATTGTGATGAGATGACCAGGGAGACTTGTGATGACAAGTTTCATGGAGCATCCTGAAGAAAAGGGGCATGGAGCATTGTGATTACAGGGGTCTTGGAGCATTGTGATGACAAGGGCATGGAGCATTGTGAGGAGAAGGCCAGGGAACATTCTGATTACATGCCTCATGGAGCTTTGTGATGAAAAGGGCATGGAGCATTGTGATGACAAGGGTCATGGAGCCTTGTGATGACAAGGCCGTGGAACATTGTGATGGCAGGTGTCATAGAGCATTGTTATGACAGAGGTAATGGAGCATTGTGATGAGAAGAGCATAGAGCATTGGTCTGAAATATTTCATGGATTGTTGTGATGAGAGTGGGCATGGAGCATTGTGATGACAAGGGCATGGAGCACTGTGATACATGGGTCATGGAGGATTGTAATGACAATGGCATGGAGCATTGTGATGAGAAGGGCATCGAGCATTGTGATGACAAGTGTCATGGTGCTTTGTGATGACAAGGGCATGGATCCATATGATGAGAGGTTTCATGGAGCATTGTGATGACAATGACATGGAGCATTGTGATGCCAAGTGTTATGGAGCTTTGTGATGACAAAGGTCATGGAGCATTTTGATGACAAGAGTGTGGTGCATTGTGATGAGAAGGGCAGGGAGCATTTTGATGACAGGGTCATGCAGCATTTTGATGAAAAGTGTAATGGAACATTTTGGTGACAGGGGTTATAGAACATTGTGATGCCAGGGGTCATGGATCTTTGGGATGAAAAGTGTCATGGAGCATTTTGATGACAGGGGTTATGGATCATTGTGATGTCAGGGGTCATGGAACATTGTGCAGATAAGGGGATGTAGCATTGTGATGACAGGGGTCATGGAACATTGTGATAACAGGGATGAGGGAGGATAGTGATGACTAGTGATGGAACATTGTGATATCTCATGTGAGAGAGCATTTGGATGAGAAGTTCATGGAGCATGGTGATTACAAGGTTTATGGAGCATAGCGATGATAAGTTTGTGGATCATTGTGATGAAAAGCACACGGCACATTGTGAGGACAAGCGTAATGGAGCATTGTTCTGACAAAGGCATGGAGCATTGTGATGACAAGGGTCACGGAGCATTGTGATGAAAAGTTCATGGAGCATTGTGGTTAAAATGGTCACAGAGCCTTGTGATATCGCGGGCATGGACCGTTGTGATGACAAACGTCATGAAGCATTGTGATGACTGGAGACACGGGGCAATGTGATGACAGGGGTCATGGAGCATTGTGATGACAAGGGCATGGAGCACTGTGATGACAGGGGCATGGAGCATTGGTCTGACAAGTTTCATAGATGATTGTGATGACAGTGGACATGGTGCATTGTGATGACAAGGGCATGGAGCATTATGATGACAAGGTCATGGAGTATTGTGAAGACAGTTGTCAGGGAGCATTGTGATGACATATGTCATGGTCCATTGCGATGACAATGGCATGGAGCATTGTGATGCGAAATGTAATGGAGGATTGTAATGACAAATATAATGGAGCATTGTGATGACTACGGCTTGGAGCATTATGATGACAAGGGCCATTGAGAATTTTCATGACAATGTCGTGAAGCATTGTGATGACAAGGTCCTGGAGCATTGTGATGAGAAATCCTTGGAGCCTTGAGATGACAAGTCTCAAGGAGCATACTGATGAAAAGGGGCATGGAGCATTCTCATTACAGGGGTCTTGGAACATTGTGATAACAAGGGCATGGAGCATTGTGATGACAAGGGCATGGAGCATTGTGATGACCACTTCATGCAGTATTGTGAAAAGAGGTGTCACGGAGCATTGTGATGACATATGTATTAGCCGATTGTGATGACAATGGCATGGAGCATTTTGATGCCAAGTGTCATGGAGGATTCTGATGACAAATGTAAAGGAGCATTGTGATCACAATGGCTTGGAGCATACTGATGAAAAGGTTCAGGGAGCATTGTGCTGACAAGTGCATGGATAATTGTGATGACAAGGGTCATGGAGCATTCTGATGACAAGCTTGTGGAGTAGTTTGATGACAATGGCATGGAGCATTGTGATGAAAATGGCATGGCGCTTTGTGAAGAAAAAGGCAAGGAGCCTTTTCGTGACAGGGTTCAAGGAGCATTCTGACGACAAGTGTCAGGGAGCATTGTGATGAAAAGTGTATTGAGAATTGTGATCACAAAGGTCATGGGGCATTGTGATGAAAAGGGCATGGAGTATTGTGATGAGAGGCATCATGGAGCATTGTGATGACAAGTGTTATGGTACATTGTGATCACAAGGGTTTGGAGCATTGCGATGACAGAGGTCTTGGATACTTTTGATTTCAAGGAGCATGGAGCATTGTGATGACTAGGGCATGAAGCAATGGGATCCCAAGGTTCTTGGAGGATTGTGATGACAATGGTAATGGAGTATTGTGATGACAAGCGCATAGAGCATTGTAAGGAGAGTGTCATGTAGCATTTTGCTGACAAAGGCATGGAGCTTTGTGATGACAGGTGTCATGGAGCACTGTGATGACAAGCGTCACGGAGCATTGTGAATACAGGGGTCATGGAGCATAGGGATGACAAGGGCATGGATCATTGTGATGACAAGTGTCATGGATCATTGGGCTGAAAATGTTCATGGAGTATTGTGATGAAAGGGGTCATGGAGCATTGTGATGACTAGGGAAAGGAGCATTGTGATGACAAGAGTCCCGGATCATTGTGTTGTCAGGTGTCATTGAGTGTTGTGATGACAGTGATCATGGAGCATTGTGATGATATTGGTCTTGGAGCATTGTGATGAGAAGGTCATGGGGCATTGGGCTGAAAATATTCATGGAGTATTGTGATGACAGGCTTCATGTAGCATTGTCATGACAAGGGAATGGAGCCTGGTGATGACAAGGTCCTGGAGCATTGTGATGAGATGACCATGGAGACTTGTGATGACAAGTCTCATGGAGCATTCTGATGAAAAGGGGCATGGAGCATTGTGATTACACGGGTCTTGGAGCACTGTGATGACAAGGGCATTGAGCATTGTGTGGAGAAGGCCATGGAACATTCTGATGACATGCATCATGGAGCTTTGTGATGACAAGGGCATGGAGTTTTGTGATTACAGGGGTCTTGGTGCATTGTGATGACAGAGGTAATGGAGAATTGTGATGAGAAGGGAATAGAGCATTGTGATTACAAGGTTTATGGAGCATTGCGATGACAAATTTCTGGACCGTTGGGATGAAAAGCGTTTCGCACATTGTGATGACAAGTGTCATGGAGCATTTTTCTAACAAAGGCATGGAGCACTGTGATGACAAGTGTCACGGAGCATTGTGATGAAAATTTCATGGAGCATTGTGGTTACAAAGGTAACAGTGCCTTGTGATAACAGGGATATCGACCATTGTGATGACTAATGTTTTGAAGAATTGTGATGACTGGAGTCACGGAGCATTGTGATGACAGGGGTCATGGAGCATTGTGATGAAAAGGGCATGGAGCATTGTACTGAGAATGGCATAGAGCATTGTGATGACATGTGTCATGGAGCATTGTGATGACAAGCGTCACGGAGCATTGTGAATACAGGGGTCATGGAGCATTAGGATGACAAGGGCATGGATCATTGTGATGACAAGTGTCAAGGAGAATTGGGCTGAAAATATTCCTGGAGTATTGTGATGACGGGGGTCATGGAGCATTGTGATGACAATGGAATGGAGCATGTTGATGACAAGGTCCTTGAGCATTGTGATGAGATGACCAGGGAGACTTGTGATGACAAGTTTCATGGAGCATCCTGATGAAAAGGGGCATGGAGCATTGTGATAACAGGGGTCTTGGAGCATTGTGATGACAAGGGCATGGAGCATTGTGAGGAGAAGGCCATGGAACATTCTGATTACATGCGTCATGGAGCTTTGTGATGAAAAGGGCATGGAGCATTGTGATTACAGGGGTCTTGGAGCATTGTGATGACAAGGGTCATGGAGCCTTGTGATGACAAGGCCGTGGAACATTGTGATGGAAGTTGTCATAGAGCATTGTTATGACAGATGTAATGGAGCATTGTAATGAGAAGAGCATTGAGCATTGGTCTGAAATATTTCATGGATTGTTGTGATGAGAGTGGGCATGGAGCTTTGTGATGACAAGGGCATGGAGCATTGTGATTACAGGGGTTTTGGAGCATTGTGATGACAAGGGTCACGGAGCCTTGTGATGACAAGGCCGTGGAACATTGTGATGGCAGTGGTCATGAAGCATTTTTATGACAGAGGTAATGGAGCATTGTGATGAGAAGGGCATTGAGCATTGGTCTGAAATGTTTCATGGATTATTGTGATGACAATGGTAATGGAGTACTGTGATGACAAGCGCATAGAGCATTGTGATGACAAGGTCATGTAGCATTTTGCTGACAAAGGCATGCAGCATTGTGATGACATGTGTCATGGAACACTGTGATGACAAGCGTCACGGAGCATTGTGAATAGAGGGGTCATGGAGCATTGGGATGAGAAGGGCATCGATCATTGTGATGAGAAGCGTCATAGAGCACTGGGCTGAAAATGTTCATGGAGTGTTGTGATGACAGGGGTCATGGAGCATTGTGATGACAAGTGAATGGAGCATGGTGATGACAATGTCCTGTAGCATTGTGATGTGAAGACCATGGAGACTTGTGATGATAAGTCTCATGGAGCATTCTGATGAAACGGGGCATGGAGCATTGTGATTATAGGGGTCTTCGTGCATTGTGATGACTAGGGCAAGGAGCATTTTCATGAGAAAGCCATGGAGCCTTCTCATGACATGCATCATGTAGTTTCTTGATGACACGGACATGGAGCATTGTGATTACAGCGTTCTTGGAACACTGTGATGACAAGGTCATGGAGCATTGTGAGGAGAAGACCAAGGAGAATTCTGATGGCATGCATCATTCAGCTTTTTGATGACAAGGGCATGGAGCATTGAGATTACATGGGTCTTGGAGCATTGTGATGAAAAGGACATGGATCATTGTGAGGAAAAAGGCATGGAGCCTTGTCATGACAGGATTCATGGAGCATACAGACAACAAGTGTCAGGGAGCATTTTGATGACAAGTGTATTGAGCATCGTGATGACAAAGGTCATGGAGCATTGTGATGAGAAGACCATTGATAACTGTGATGACGAGCGTCATGGGGCATTGTGATGACAAGTGATATGGAATATTGTGATCAAAAGGGTTTGGAGCATTGTTATGACAGAGGTCATGGAGCATTTTGATTTCATTGTGATGACAATAGCATTAAGCATTATGATGATGATCATGGTGCATTGTGATGACAGGGTTCATGAAACATTGAGATGAAAATGGGCATGGATCATTGTGGTTACCGGGTTCTTGGAGCATTGTGATGAGAAGGGTCATGGAGCCTTGTGATGACAAGGCCATGGAACATCGTGATGGCAGGGGTCCTGGATCATGGGTATGACAGGGATAATGGAGCATTGTGATGGCAGGGCAAGGAGCATTGTGATGAGAAGGCCATGGAGCATTCTGATGATATGTGTCATGGAGGTTTATGATGACAAGGACATGAAGCAATGTGATGAGAACTTTAATGGAGCATTGTGATGACAATGACATGGAGCATTGTGATGACAAGGGTTATGGATCGTTGTGATGACAAAGGTCATGGAGCATTTTGATGACAAGGGCGTTGTGCATTGTGATGAGAAGGGTAGGGAGCATTGTGATGACAGGGTCATGGAGCAATTTGATGAAAAGTGTCAAGGAACATTTTGATGACAGTGGTTATGGAACATTGTGATGCCAGGGGTCATCGAACATTGTGATGATAAGTGTATGTAGCATTGTGATGACAGGAGTCATGGCAAATTTTGATGACAGGGGTGAGGGAATATTGTGACGAATATTGATGTAACATTGTGACATCAGTGGTGAGAGAGCATTTTGGTGAGAAGTCCATGGAGCATTGTGATGAAAAGGTTCATGGAGCATTGTGATGTCAAGATTGGAGAGCACTGTGATGACAAGCGCATGGTGAATTGGGATGATATGTGTCATGGAGCATTGTGCTGACAAGCGCATGGAGCATTTTGATGACAAGGGTCATGGAGCATTGTGCTGAGAAAGGCATAGAGCATTGTGATGACAAAGGTCAAAGAGCATTGTGATGAAAAGTTCATGGAGCATTGTGGTTAGAAAGGTCACAGAGACTGTTGATGACGAGGTCATGGACCATTGTGATGACAAAGGTCAAGAAGCATTGTGATAACTGGAGTCACGGAGCATTGTGATGACAGGGGTCATGGAGCATTGTGATAACAAGGGCATGGAGTATTGTGATGAAAACGGCATGGGGCATACTGATGAAAAAGGCATGGAGCCTTTTCGTGACAGGGTTCAAGGAGCATTCTGATGACAAGTGTCAGGGAGCCTTGTGATGACAAGTGTATTGAGAATTGTGATGACAAAGGTCATGGAGCATTGTGATGAAAAGGGCATGGAGTATTGTGATGACAGGCATCATGGAGCGTTGTGATGACAAGTGTTATGGAACATTGTGATCACAAGGGTTTGGAGCATTGTGATGACAGAGGTCATGGATCATTTTGATTTCAAGGAGCATGGAGCATTGTGATGACAAGGACATGAAGCAATGTGATCCCAAGGTTCATGGAGGATTGTGATGACAACGGTAATGGAGTATTGTGATGACAAGCACATAGAGCATTATAATGACAAGGTCATGTAGCATTTTGCTGACAAAGGCATGGAGCATTGTGATGACAAGTGTCATGGCGCACTGTGATAACAAGCGTCACGGAGCATTGTGAATACAGGGGCCATGGAGAATTGGGATGACAAGGGCATGGATGATTGTGATGACAAGGGTCATGGAGCATTGGGCTGAAAATGTTCATGGAGTATTGTGATGACAGGGGTCATGGAGCATTGTGATGACAGAGGGCATGGAGAATTTTGATTTCATTGTGCTGACAATAGCCGGAAGCATTATGATGATTGGCATGATACATTGTGATGAGAGGGTTCATGGAGCATTGAGATGAAAAGGGGCATGGAGCATTGTGATTACAGGGGTCTTGGAGCATTTTGATGACAAGGGCATGGAGCATTGTGTGGAGAAGGACATGGAACATTCTGAGGACATGTGTCATGGAGCTTTGTGATGACAAGAGCATGGAGCATTGTGCTTACAGGTGTCTTGGAGCATTGTGATTACAAGTGTCATGGAGCCTTGTGAAGACAAGGCCTTGCAACATTGTGATGGCAGTGGTAATGGAGCATTGTTATGACCGGGGTAATGGAGCATTTTGATGAGAAGGGAATGGAGCATTGTGATTTCAAGGTTTATGGAGCATTGCGATGACAAATTTGTGGACCGATGGGATGAAAAGCGTTTCGCACATTGTGATCACAAGGGTCATGGAGCATTTTTCTGACAAAGGCATGGAGCATTGTGATGACAAGGGTCACGGAGCATTGTGATGAAAAGTTCATGGAGCATTGTGTTTACAAAGGTCACAGAGCCTTGTGATGACATGGGTATCGACCATTGTGATGACAAATGTTATGAAGAATTGTGATGACTGGAGTCATGGAGCATTGTGATGACAGGGGTCATGGAGCATTGTGATGAAAAGGGCATGGAGCATTGTGCTGAGAATGGCATACAGCATTCTGATGACATGTGTCATGGAGCACTGTGATGACAATCATCACGGAGCATTGTGCATACAGGGGTCATGGAGCATTAGGATGACAAGGGCATGGATCATTGTGATGACAAGGGTCATGGAGAATTGGGCTGAAAATGTTAATGGAGTATTGTGATGACAGGGGTCATGGAACATTGTGATGACTAGGGTATGGAGCATTGTGATGACAAGAGTCCCGGATCATTGTGTTGTCTGGTGTCATTGAGTGTTGTGATGACAGTGATCATGGAGCATTGTGATGAAATTGGTCTTGGAGCATTGTGATGAGAAGGTCATGGGGCATTGGGCTGAAAATGTTCATGGAGTATTGTGATGACAGGGGTCATGGAGCATTGTGATCACTAGGGAATGGAGCTTGGTGATAACAAGGTCCTGGAGCATTGTGATGAGATGACCATGGAGACTTGTGATGACAAGTCTCATGGAGCATTCTGATGAAAAGGTGCATGGAGCATTGTGATTACATGGGTCTTGGGGCGTCGTGATGACAAGGGCATGGAGCATTGTGTGGAGAAGGCCATGGAACATTCTGATGACATGCGTCATGGAGCTTTGTGATGACAAGTGCATGGAGCTTTGTGATTACAGGGGTCTTGGAGAATTGTGATGACAGAGGTAATGGAGCATTTTGATGAGAAAAGCATGGAGCATTGTGATGACCAGATCATGCAGTATTGTGAAAAGTGGTGTCACGGAGCATTGTGATGACATATGTATTGGCCCATTGTGATGACAATGGCATGGAGCATTGTGATGCAAAATGTCATGGATGATTCTGATGAAAAAGGTAATGGAGCATTTTGATGACAATGGCTTGGAGCATAGTGATGACAATGTTCAGGGAGCATTGTGCTGACAAGTGCATGGAGAATTGTGATGGCAAGAGTCATGGAGCATTCTGATGACAAGCTTGTGGAGTACTTTGATGACAATGGCATGGAGCATTGTCATGAAAACGGCATGGGGCTTTGTGATGAAAAAGGCATGCAGCCTTTTCGTGACAGGGTTCAAGGAGCATTCTGACGACAAGTGTCAGGGAGCATTGTGATGACAAGTGTATTGAGAATTGTGATGACAAAGGTCATGGAGCATTGTGATGAGAAGGGCATGGAGCATTGTGATTACAGGGGTTTTGGAGCATTGTGAAGACAAGGGGCATGGAGCCTTGTGATGACAAGGCCGTGGAACATTTTGATGGCAGGGGTCATGGAGCATTTTTATGACAGGTAATGGAGCATTGTGATGAGAAGGGCATTGAGCATTGGTCTGAAATGTTTCAGGGATTACTGTGATGAGAGTGGGCATGGAGCATTGTGATGACCAGGGCACGGTACACTGTGATACATGGGTCATGGAGGATTGTAATGACAAGGGCATGGAGCATTGTGATGAGAACGGCATCGAGCATTGTGATGACCAGTGTCATGGAGCTTTTGATGACAAGGGCATGGAGCAATGTGAGGAGATGTTTCATGGATCATTGTGATGACAATGACATGGAGCATTGTGATGCCAAGGGTCATGGAGCTTTGTGATGACAAATGTCATGGAGCATTTTGATGACAAGTGTGTTGTGCATTGTGATGAGAAGGGCAGGGAGCATTTTGATGACAGGGTCATGCAGCAATTTGATGAAAAGTGTAATGGAACATTTTGATGACATGGGTTATAGAACATTGTGTTGCCAGGGATCATGGAGCTTTGGGATGAAAAGGGTCATGGAGCAGTTTGATGACAGGGATTATGGAACATTGTGATGTCAGGGGTCAAGGAACATTGTGCTGATAAGGGGATGTAGCATTGTGATGACAGGGGTCATGGAACATTGTGATAACAGGGTTGAGCGAGGATTGTGATGACTAGTGATGGAACATTGTGATATCTCATGTGAGAGAGCATTTGGATGAGAAGTGCATGGAGCATTGTGATTACAAGGTTTATGGAGCATAGCGATGACAAGGTTGTATATCATTGTGATGAAATGTGCATGGCACACTGTGATGACAAAGGTCATGGAGCATTGTTCTGACAAAGGCATGGAGCATTGTGATGACAAGGGTCACAGAGCGTGGTGATGAAATGTTCATGGAGCATTGTGGTTAAAATGGTCACAGAGCCTTGTGATGACGTGGGCATGGACCGTTGTGATGACAAACATTATGAAGCATAGTGATGACTGGTGTCACGGAGCATTGTGATGACAGGGGTCATGGAGCATTGTGATGACAAGCGCATGGAGCATTGTGATGACAGGGGCATGGAGCATTGGTCTGACAAGTTTCATAGATTATTGTGATGACAGTGGACATGGTGCATTGTGTTGACTAGGGCATGGAGCATTGTGAAGACAAGGGCATGGAGTATTGTGAAGACAGGTGTCAGGGAGCATTGTGATGACCTATGTCATGGTCCATTGCGATGACAATAGCATGGAGCATTGTGATGCCAAATGTAATGGAGGAAGTGATGACAAATATAATGGAGCATTGTGATGACTAGGGCTTGGCGCATGATGTTGACAAGGGCCATTGGGAATGTTCATGACAATGTCGTGAAGCATTGTGATGACAAGGTCCTGGAGCATTGTGATGAGAAAACCATGGAGGCTTGTGATGACAAATCTCAAGGAGCATACTGATGAAAAGGGGCCTGGAGCATTCTGATTACAGGGGACTTGGAACATTGTGATACAAGGGCATGGAGCATTGTGATGACAAGGGCATGCAGTATTGTGAAGAGAGGTGTCAGGGAGCATTGTGATGACAACATATGTAATGGCCCATTGTGATGACAATGGCATGGAGCATTGTGATGCCAAGTGTCATGGAGGATTCTAATGACAAAGGTAATGGAGCATTGTGATGACAAGGGTTTGGAGCATTGTGATGACAAGGGTCAGGGAGCATTGTGCTGACAAATGCATGGATAATTGTGATGACAAGAGACATGGAGCATTCTGATGACAAGCTTGTGGAGTATTTTGATGACAAATGCATGGAGCATTGTGATGAAAATGGCATGGGGCATTGTGATGAAAAAGGAATGGAGCCTTTTGGTGACAGGGTTCAAGGAGCACTCTGACGACAATGTCAGGGAGCATTGTGATGGCAAGTGTATTGAGAATTGTGATGACAAAGGTCATGGAGCATTGTGATGAAAAGGGCATGGAGTATTGTGATGACAGGCATCATGGAGCTTTGTGATGACAAGTGTTACGGAACATTGTGATCACAAGGGTTTGGAGCATTGTGATGACAGAGGTCATGGATCATTTTGATTTCAAGGAGCAGGGAGCATTGTGATGACAAAGGCATGAAGCAATGTGATCCCAAGTTTCATGGAGGATTGTGATGACAATGGTAAAGGAGTATTGTGATGACAAGCGCAAAGAGCATTGTAATGACAATGTCATGTAGCATTTTGCTGACAAATGCATGGAGCATTGTGATGACAAGATTCATGGAGCACTGTGATGACAAGCGTCACGGATCATTGTGAATACAGGGGTCATGGAGCATTGGGATGACAAGGGCATGGATCATTGTGATGACAAGGGTCATGGAGCATTGGGCGGAAAATGTTCATGGAGTACTGTGATGACAGGGGTCATGTAGAATTTTGATTCCATTGTTCTGACAATAGCCGGAAGCATTATGATGATTGGCATGATGCATTGTGATGACAGGGTTCATGGAGCATTGAGATGAAGAGGGGCATGGATCATTGTGATTACAGGGGTCTTGGCGCATTGTGATGACAAGGGCATTGAGCATTTTGATGAGAAGTACATGGAACTTTCTGATGACGTGTCATGGAGCTTTGTGATGACAAGGGCATAGAAATTTGTGATGGCAGGGGTCATGGAGTATTGTTATGACAGGGGTAATGCAGCATTGTGATGAGAAGGGTATGGAGCATTGTGATTACAAGGTTCATGGAGCATTGCGATGACAAATTTGTGGACCGTTGGGATGAAAAGTACGTGGCACATTGTGATGACAAGGGTCATGGAGCATTTTTTTTGACAAAGGCATGGAGCATTGTGATGACAAGGGTCACGGAGCATTGTGATGAAAAGTTCATGGAGCATTGTGGTTACAAAGGTAACAGAGCCTTGTGATGACGTGGGTATTGCCCATCGTGATGACAAATGTTATGAAGAATTGTGATGACTGGAGTCATGGAGCATTGTGATGACAGGGGTCATGGAGCATTGTGATGAAAAGGGCATGGAACATTGTGCTGAGAAAGGCATAGAGCATTGTGATGACATGTGTCATGGAGGACTGTGATGACAAGCATCACGGACCATTGAAAATACAAGGGTCATGGAGCATTAGGATGACAAGGGCATGGATCATTGTGATGACAATGATCTTGGAGAAATGGGCTGAAAATGTTCCTGGAGTATTGTGATGACAGGTGTCATGGGGCATTGTGATTACAGGGGTCTTGGAGCATTATGATGACAGAGGTCCCGGATCATTGGGTTGTCATCTGTCATGGAGTGTTGTGATGACAGTGGTCATGGAGCATTGTGATGATACTGTTCATGGAGCATTGTGATGAGAAGGTCATGGAGCAGTAGGCTGAAAATATTCATGGAGTATTGTGATGACAGGGGTCATGGAGCATTGTGATGACAAGGGAATGGAGCATGGTGATGACAAGTTCCTGGAGCATTGTGATGAGATGACCAAGGAGACTTGTGATGACAAGTCTCATGGAGCATTCTGATGATAAGGGGCATGGAGCATTGTGATTACAGGGGTCTTGGAGCATTGTGATGACAAGGGCATGGAGCATTGTGAGGAGAAGGCCATGGAACATTCTGATGACATAAGTCATGGAGCTTTGTGATGACAAGGGCATGGAGCATTGTGATTACAGGGGTTTTGGAGCATTGTGATGACAAGGGTCATGGAGCCTTGTGATGACAAGGCCGTGGAACATTGTGATGGCAGGCGTCATGAAGCATTGTTATGACAGAGATAATGGAGCATTGTGATGAGAAGGGCATTGAGCATTGGTCTGAAATGTTCCATGGATTATTGTGATGAGAGTGGGCATGGAGCATTGTGATGACAAGGGCCCGGAACACTGTGATACATGGGTCATGGAGGATTGTAATGACAAAGGCATGGAGCATTGTGATGGGATGGGCATCGAGCATTGTGATGACAAGTGTCATGGTGATTTGTGATGACAAGGGCATGGAGCCATGTGATGAGAGGGTTCATGGAGCATTGTGATGACAATGACATGGAGCATTGTGATGCCAAGGGCCATGGAGCTTTGTGATGACAATGGTCATGGAGCATTTTGATGACAAGGGTGTGGTGCATTGTGATGAGAAGGGCAGGGAGCATTTTGATGACAGGATCATGCAGGATCTTGATGAAAAATGTAATGGAATATTTTGATGACAGGGTTTATAGAACATTGTGATGCCAGGGTTCATGGATCTTTGGGATGCAAAGGGTCATTCAGCATTTTGATGACAGGGGTTATGGAACATTGTGATGTCAGGCGTCATGGAACATTGTTCAGATAAGGGGATGTAGCATTGTGATGACAGGGGTCATGGAACATTGTGATAACAGAGGTGAGGGAGGATTGTGATGACTAGTGGTGGAACATTGTGATATCTCATGTGAGAGAGCATTTGGATGAGAAGTTCATGGAGCATTGTGATTACAAGGTTTATGGAGCATAGCGATGACAAGGTTGTGGATCATTGTGATGAAAAGTGCATGGCACATTGTGATGACAAAGGTCATGGAGCATTGTTCTGACAAAGGCATGGAGCATTTTGATGACAAGGGTCAGGGAGCATTGTGATGAAATGTTCATGGAGCACTGTGATTAAAATGGTCACAGAGCCTTTTGATGACGTGGGCATGGACCGTTGTGATGACAAACGTTATGAAGCATTGTGATGACTGGAGTCAGGGGGCATTGTGATGACAGGGGTCATGGAGCATTGTGATGACAAGGGCATGGAGCACTGTGATGACATGGGCATGGAGCATTGGTCTGACAAGTTTCATAGATTATTGTGATGACAGTGGACATGGTGCATTGTGATGACAAGGGCATGGAGCTTTGTGATGACAAGGGCATTGTGTATTGTGAAGATAGGTGTCAGGGAGCATTGCGATGACATATGTCATGGTCCATTGCGATGACAATAGCATGGAACATTGTGATGCCAAATGTAATGGAGGATTGTAATGACAAATATAATGTAGCATTGTGATGACTACGGCTTGGAGCATTATGATGACAAGGGCCAATGAGAATTTTCATGAAAAGGTCGTGAAACATTGTGATGACAAGGTCCTGGAGCATTGTGATGACAAAAACATGGAGCCTTGTGATGACAAGTCTCATGGAGCATACTGATGAAAAGGGGCATGAAGCATTCTGATTACAGGGGTCTTGGAACATTGTGATAACAAGGGCATGGAGCATTGTGATGACAAGGTCATGGAGCATTGGTCTAATAAGTTTCATGGATTATTGTGATGACAGTTGGAATGGCGCATTGTGATGACAAGGGCATGGAGCATTGTTCTGACAAAGGCATGGAGCATTTTGATGACAAGGGTCAGGGAGCATTGTGATGAAATGTTCATGGAGCACTGTGATTAAAATGGTCACAGAGCCTTTTGATGACGTGGGCATGGACCGTTGTGATGACAAACGTTATGAAGCATTGTGATGACTGGAGTCAGGGGGCATTGTGATGACAGGGGTCATGGAGCATTGTGATGACAAGGGCATGGAGCACTGTGATGACATGGACATGGAGCATTGGTCTGACAAGTTTCATAGATTATTGTGATGACAGTGGACATGGTGCATTGTGATGACAAGGGCATGGAGCTTTGTGATGACAAGGGCATTGTGTATTGTGAAGATAGGTGTCAGGGAGCATTGCGATGACATATGTCATGGTCCATTGCGATGACAATAGCATGGAACATTGTGATGCCAAATGTAATGGAGGATTGTAATGACAAATATAATGTAGCATTGTGATGACTACGGCTTGGAGCATTATGATGACAAGGGCCAATGAGAATTTTCATGAAAAGGTCGTGAAACATTGTGATGACAAGGTCCTGGAGCATTGTGATGACAAAAACATGGAGCCTTGTGATGACAAGTCTCATGGAGCATACTGATGAAAAGGGGCATGAAGCATTCTGATTACAGGGGTCTTGGAACATTGTGATAACAAGGGCATGGAGCATTGTGATGACAAGGTCATGGAGCATTGGTCTAATAAGTTTCATGGATTATTGTGATGACAGTTGGAATGGCGCATTGTGATGACAAGGGCATGGAGCATTGTGATGACCAGGTCATGCAGTATTGTGAAAAGAGTTGTCACGGAGCATTGTGATGACATATGTATTGGCCCATTGTGATGACAATGGCATGGAGCATTGTGATGACAAGTGTCATGGAGGATTCTGATGACAAAGGTAATGGAGCATTGTGATCACAATGGCTTGGAGCATAGTGATGACAAGGTTCAGGGAGCATTGTGCTGACAAGTGCATGGAGAATTGTGATGACAAGGGTCATGGAGCATTCTGATGAAAAGCTTGTGGAGTATTTTGTTGACAATGGCATGGAGCATTGTGATGAAAACGGCATGGGGCTTTGTGATGAAAAATGCATGCAGTCTTTTTGTGACAGGGTTCAAGGAGCATTCTGATGACAAGTGTCATGGAGCATTGTGATGACAAGTGTATTGAGAATTGTGATGACAAAGGTCATGGAGCATTGTGATGAAAAGGGCATGGAGTATTGTGATGACAGGCATCATGGAGCATTGTGATGACAAGCGTTATGGAACATTGTGATCACAAGTGCTTGGAGCATTGCGATGACAGAGATCATGGATCATTTTGATTTCAAGGAGCATGTAGCATTGTGATGACAAGGAAATGAAGCAATGTGATCCCAAGGTTCATGGAGGATAGTGATGACAATGGTAATGGAGTATTTTGATGACAAGTGCATAGAGTATTGTAATGAGAAGGTCATGTAGCATTTTGATGACAAAGGCATGGAGCATTGTGATGACAGGTGTCATGGAGCACTGTGATGACAAGCGTTACGGAGCATTGTGAATACAGGGGTCATGTAGCATTGGGATGAAAAGGGCATGGATCATTGTGATGACAAGCGTTATGGAGTATTGGGCTGAAAATATTCATGTGGTATTGTGATGACAGTGGTCATGGAGCATTGTGATGACTAGGGAATGGAGCATTGTTATGACAAGAGTCCCAGATCATTGTGTTGTCAGGTGTCATGGAGTGTTGTGATGACAGTGGTCATGGAGCATTGTGATGATATCGGTCTTGGAGCATTGTGATGAGAAGGTCACGGAGCATTGGGCTGAAAATATTCATGGAGTATTGTGATGACAGCGGTCATGGAGCATTGTGATGACAAGGGCATGGAGCATTGTGATGACAGGTGCATGGAGCATTGGTCTGACTAGTTTCATAGATTATTGTGATGACAGTGGACATGGTGCATTGTGATGACTAGGGCATGGAGCATTGTGAAGACAAGGGCATGGAGTATTGTGAAGACAAGTGTCAGGGAGCATTGTGATGAACTATGTCATGGTCCATTGCGATGACAATAGCATGGAGCATTGTGATGCCAAATGTAATGGAGGATGTGATGACAAATATAATGGAGCATTGTGATGACTAGGGCTTGGAGCATTATGTTGACAAGGGCCATTGAGAATTTTCATGACAATGTCGTGAAGCATTGTGATGACAAGGGAATGGAGCATGGTGATGACAATGTCCTGGAGCATTGTGATGAGAAGACCATGGATACTTGTAATGACAAGTCTCATGGAGCATTCTGATGATAAGGGGCATGGAGCATTGTGATTACACGGGTCTTGGAGCATTGTGATGACAAGGGCATGGAGCATTGTGAGGAGAAGTCCATGGAACATTCTGATGATATGTGTCATGGAGCTTTGTGATATCAAGGGCATGGAGGATTGTGATTACAGGGGTTTTGGAGCATTGTGAAGACAAGGGTCATGGAGTCTTGTGATGACAAGGCCGTGGAACATTGTGATGGCAGGGGTCATGGAGCATTGTTATGACAGAGATAATGGAGCATTGTGATGAGAAGGGCATTGAACATTGGTCTGAAATGTTTCATGGATTATTGTGATGAGAGTGGGCATGGAGCATTGTGATGACAAGGGCCCGGAACACTGTGATACATGGGTCATGGAGGATTGTAATGACAAAGGCATGGAGCATTGTGATGTAAAAGGCATGGAGCCTTGTCATCACAGGGTTCAAGGAGCATTCTGACGACAGGTGTCAGGGAGTATTGTAATGACAAGTGTATTGAGCATTGTGATGACAATGATCATGGAGCATTGTGATGAGAACACCATGGACAACTGTGATGATGATCGTCATGGGGTGTTGTGATGATAAGTGTTATGGAACATTGTGATCACAAGGGTTTCGAGCATTTTGATGACAGAAGTCATGGAGAATTTTGATTTCATTGTAGTGACAATAGCCTGAAGCATTATGATGATGGGCATGGTGCATTGTGATGGCAGGGTTCTTGGAGCTTTGAGATGAAAAGGGGCATGGAGCATTGTGATTACAGGGGTCTTGGAGCATTGTGATGACAAGGGCATGGGGCCTTGTGATGAGAAGGCCATGGGACCTTCTGATGACATGCGTCATGGAGCTTTGTTATAACAAGGGCATGGAGAATTTTGATAACATGTTTCTTGGAGCATTGTGATGACAAGTGTCATGGAGCCTTGTGATGACAAGGCCGTGGAACATTGTGATGGCAGTGGTCGTGGTGCATTGTTATGATAGAGGTAATGGTGCATTTTGATGACAAGGGCATTGAGCATTGGTTTGAAATATTTCATATTTTATTGTGATGAGTGTGGACTGGAGCATTGTGATGACAAGGGCACGGAAGAATGTGATACATGGGTCATGGAGGATTGTAATGACAAGTTCATGGAGCAATGTGATGAGAGGGTACATGGAGCATTGTGATGACAATGCCATGGAGCATAGTGAGGAAATAGCCATGGAGCATTCTGATGACATGCGTCATGGAGCTTTTGATGACAAGTGCATGGAGCATTGTGATTTCAGGGGTCTTGGAGCATTGTGATGAAAAGGGCATGGAGCCTTGTCATGACAGTGTTCAAGGAGCATACTGACGACAAGTGTCAGGGAGCATTGTGAAGGCAAGTGTATTGAGCATTGTGATGAAAAAGATCAGGGAGCATTGGGATCAGAAAACCACGGATATTTGTGATGATGATCGTCATGGGGTGTGGTGATGATAAATGTTATGGAACATTGTGATCAAAAGGGTTTGGAGCATTATGATGACAGAGGTCACGGAGACTTTTGATTTCATTGTAATGACAATAGCCTGAAGCATTATGATGATGAGCGTGGTGCATTGTGATGACAGGGTTCATGGAGCATTGAGATGAAAAGGGGCATGGAGCATTGTGAATACAGGGGTCTTGTAGCATTGTGATGACAAGCACATAGATCATTGTAATGACAAGATCATGTAGAATTTTGCAGACAAATGCATGGAGCACTGTGATGACAGGTGTCATGGAGCACTGTGATGACATGTGTCACGGAGCATTGTGAATACAGGGGTCATGGATCATTGTGATGACAAGGGTCATGGAGCAATGGGCGGAAAATGTTCATGGAGTATTGTGATGACAGGGGTCATGGAGCATTGTGATGACAGAGGTCATGGAGAATTTTGATTTCATTGTGCTGACAATAGCCGGAAGCATTATGATGATGGGCATGGTGCATTGTGATGACAGGGTTCATGGAGCATTGAGATGAAAAGGGGCATGGAGCATTTTGATTACAGGGGTCTTGGAGCATTGTGATGACAAGGGCATGGAGCATTTTGATGAGAAGTCCATGGAACATTCTGATGACATGTGTCATGGAGCTTTGTGATGACAAGGGCATGGAGCATTGTGATTACAGGTGTCTTGGAGCATTGTGATGACAAGTGTCATTGAGCCTTGTGATGACAAGGCCGTGGAACATTGTGATGGCAGGGGTCAAGGAGCATTGTTATGACAGGTGTAATGGAGCACTGTGATGAGAAGGGCATGGAGCATTGTGATTACAAGTTTTATGGAGCATTGCGATGACAAATTTGTTGACCGTTGGGATAAAAATCGCGTGGCACATTGTGATGACAAGGGTCATGGAGCATTTTTCTGACAAAGGCATGGAGCACTGTGATGAAAAGTGTCACAGAGCATTGTGATGAAAAGTTCATGAATCATTGTGGTTAAAAAGTTCACAAAGCCTTCTGATGACGCGGGAATGGACCAATGTTATGACAAATGTTATGAAGCATTGTGATGACTGGAGTCAAGGAGCATTGTGATGACAGGGTCATGGAGCATTGTGATGACAAGGGCATGGACAATTGTGCTGAGAAAGGCGTAGATCACTGTGAAGACAAGGGTCAAAGAGCATTGTGATGAAAACTTCATGGAGCATTGTGGTTAAAATGGTCACAGAGACTGTTGATGATGAGGGAATGGACCATTGTGATGACAAAGGTCATGAATCATTGTTATGAGTGGAGTCACGGTGCATGGTGATGACAGGGGTCATGGAGCATTGTGATAACAAGGGCAAGGAGCATTGTGATGACAAGGGCATGGAGCATTGGTCTAATATGTTTCATGGATTATTGCGATGACATTTCTTATGGCACATTGAGATGACAAGTGCATGGAGCATTGTGATGACCAGGTCATGCATTATTGTGAAGAGAAGTGTCAGGGAGCATTGTGATGACATATGTAATGACCCATTGTGATGAAAATGGCATGGAGCATTGTGATGCCAAGTGTCATGGAAGATACTGATGACAAAGGTAATGGAGCATTTTGATGACAATGGCTTGGAGCATTGTGATGACAAGGGTCAGGGAGCATTGTGCTGACAAGTGCATGGAAAATTGTGATGACAAGTGTCATGGAGCATTCTGATGACAAGCTTGTGGAGTATTTTGATGACAATGGCATGGAGCATTGTTATGAAAACGGCATGGGGCAATGTGATGAAAAAGGCATGTAGCCTTTTCGTGGCAGGGTTCAAGGAGCATTCTGACGACAAGTCTCAGGGAGTATTGTGATGACAAGTGTATTGAGAATTGTGATGACAAAGGTCATGGAGCATGGTGATGAGAAAGCCATGGATAATAGTGATGATGATCGTCATGGGGTGTTGTGATTATAAGTGTTATGGAACATTGTGATCACAAGGTTTTGGAGCATTATGATGACAGAGGTCATGGAGAATTTTGATTTCATTTTGATGACAATAGCCTGAAGCATTATGATGATGGGCATGGTGCATTGTGATGACAGAGTTCATGGAGCATTGAGATGAAAAGGGGCATGGAGCACTGTGATTACAGGGGTCTTGGCGCATTGTGATGACAAGCACATACAGCATTGTAATGACAAAGTCATGTAGAATTTTCCTGACAAAGGCATGGAGCATTGTGATGACAGGTGTCATGGAGAAGTGTGATGACATGTGTCACGGAGCATTGTGAATACAGGGGTCATGAAGCATTGGGATGACAAGTGCATGGATCATTGTGATGACAAGTATCATGGAGCATTGGGCTGAAAATGTTCATGGAGTGTTGTGATGACAGGGGTCATGGAGCATTGTGATGACAGAGGACATGGAGAATTATTATTTCATTGTGATGACTGGAGTCACAGAGCATTGTGATGACAGGTGTCATGGAGCACTGTGATGACAAGGTCCTGGAGCATTGTGATGAGATGACCATGGAGACTTGTGATAACAAGTCTCATGGAGCATTCTGATGAAAAGGGGCATGGAGAATTGTGATTACAGGGGTCTTGGAGCCTTGTGATGACAAGGGCATGGAGCATTGTGAGGAGAAGGCCATGGAGGATTCTAATGACATACGTCATGCAGCATTGTGCTGAGAAAGGCATAGAGCATTGTGATGACAGGGGATAAAGAGCATTGTGAAGAAAAGTTCATGGAGCATTGTGGTTAAAAAGGTCACAGAGTCTGTTGATGATGAGGGCATGGACCATTGTGATGATAAAGGTCATGAAGCATTGTGATGACTGGAGTCACGGAGCATTGTGATGACAGGGGTCATTAAGCATTGTGATAACAAGGGCAGGGAGCATTGTGATGACAAGGGCATAGAGCACTGTGATGACCAGGTCATGCAGTATTGTGAAGACAGGTGTCAGGGAACATTGTGATGACATATGTAATGGCCCATTGTGATGACAATGGCATGGAGCATTGTGATGCCAATTGTCATGGAGGATTCTGAAGACAAAGGTAATGGAGCATTGTGATGACAATGGCTTGGAGCATTGTGATGACAAGGGTCAGAGGGCATTGTGCTGACAAGTGCATGGAGAATTGTGATGACAAGGGTCATGGAGCATTCTGGTGACAAGCTTGTGGAGTATTTTGATGACAATGGCATGGAGCATTGTGATGAAAACCGCATGGGGCTTTGTGATGAAAAAGGCATGGAGACTTTTCGTGACAGGGTTCAATGAGAATTCTGATGACAAATGTCAGGGAGCATTGTGATGACAATGTATTGAGAATTGTGATGACAAAGGTCATGGAGCATTGTGATTAAAAGGGCATGGAGTATTGTGATGACAAGCATCATGGAGCGTTGTGATGACAAGTGCTATGGAACTCTGTGATCACAAGGATTTGGAGCATTGTGATGACAGAGGTCATGGATCATTTCGATTTCAAGGAACATGGAGCATTGTGATGACAAGGGCATGAAGCAATGTGATCCTGAGTTTCATGGAGGATTGTGATGACAATGGAAATGGAGTATTGTGATGACAAGCACATAGAGCATTGTGATGACAAGGTCATGTAGCATTTTGCTGACAAAGGCATGGAATATTGTGATGACATGTGTCATGGAGCACTGTGATGACAAGCGTCACGGAGCATTGTGAATACAGGGGTCATGGAGCATTGGCAAGACAAGGGCATGGATCATTGTGATGACAAGGGTCATGGAGCACTGGGCTGAAAATGTTCATGGAGTGTTGTGATGACAGCGGTCATGGAGCATTGTGATGACAAGGGAATGGAGCATGGTGATGACAAGGTCCTGGAGCATTGTGATGAGAAGACCATGGAGACTTGTGATGACAAGTCTCATGGAGCATTCTGATGAAAATGGGCATGGAGCATTGTGATTACAGGGGTCTTGGAGCATTTTGATGACAAGAGCATGGAGCATTGTGATGAGAAGGCCATGAAGCATTCTGATGACATGTGTCATGGAGCTTTTTGATGACAAGGGCATGGAGCATTGTGATTACATGTGTCATGGAGCATTGTGATGACAAAGGAATGGAGCATGGTGATGACAAGGTCCTGGGGCATTGTGATGATAAGACCATGGAGACTTCTGATGAGAAGTCTCATGGAGCATTCTGATGAAAAGGAGCATGGAGCATTTAATTACAGGTGTCTTGAAGCATTGTGATGACTAGGGCATGGAGCATTGTGATGAGAAGGCCATGGAGCATTCTGTTGACATGCGTCATGGAGTTTTGTGATGACAAGGACATGGAGCATTTGTGATTACAGGGATCTTGGAGCATTGTGATGAAAAGTGCATTGATCATTGTTATGAAAAAGGCATGGAGCCTTGTCATGACAGGGTTCATGGAGCATTCTGATGACAAGGGTCAGGAAGCATTGTGATGACAAGTGTATTGAGCATTGTGATGACAAAGATCATGGAGCATTGTGATGAGAAGACCATGGATAATTGTGATGATGAGCGTCATTGGGTGTTGTGATTATAAGTGTTATGGAACCTTGTGATCACAAGGGTTTTGAACATTATGATGACAGAGGTCATGGAGAATATTGATTTCATTGTGATGACAATAGCCTGTAGCATTATGATGATGGGCATGGTGCATTGTGATGACAGGGTTCATGGAGCATTGAGATGAAAAGGGGCATGGAGCATTGTGATTACAAGGGTCTTGGAGCATTGTGATGACAAGGGCATGGAGCACTGTGATGAGAAGAACATGGAACTTTCTGATGACATGCGTCATGGAGCTTTGTGATGACAAGGGCATGGAGCATTGTGCTTTCAGGTGTCTGGAGCATTGTGATGACAAGGGTCATGGAACCTTGTGATGACTAGTCTGTGGAACATTTTGATGGAAAGGGTCATGGTGCATTTTTATGACAGGTGTAATGGAGCATTTTGATGAGAAGGGCATGGAACTTTGGTCTGAAATGTTTCACGGATTATTGTGATGACAGTGTGCATGGAGCATTGTGATGACAAGGGCACGGAACACTGTGATACATGGGTCATGCAGGATTGTAATGACAAGGGCATGGAGCATTGTGATGAGAAGGGCATCGAGCATTGTGATGACAAGTGTCATGGATCTTTGTGATGAGAAGGGCATGGAGCAATGTGATGAGAGGGTTCATGGAGCATTGTGATGACAATGACATGGAGCATTGGGATGCCAAGGGTCATGGAGCTTTGTGATGACAAGTCGTGGAGCATTTTGATGACAAGGGCAGGGTGCATTGTGCTGAGAAATGCAGGGAGCATTTTGATGACCAGGTCATGCAGCAATTTGATAAAAAGTGTAAAGGAACATTTTGATGGCATGGGTTATAGAACATTGTGAAGTCAGGGGTCTTGGAGCTTTGGGATGAAAAGGGTCATGGAGCATTTTGATGACAGGGGTCATGGAACATTGTGATGTCAGGGGTCATGGAACATTGTGATGATAAGTGGATGTAGCATTGTGATGACAGGGTCCTGGAACATTGTGATTACAGGGATGAGGGAGTATTGTGATGACTAGAGATGGAACATTGTGATATCTCTGGTGAGAGAGCATTTTGATGAGAAGTGCATTGACCATTGTGATTACAAAGTTTATGAAGCATAGCAATGACAAAGTTGTGGACCGTTGTGATGAAATGCGCGTGGCACATTGTGATGACTATGTTCATTGAGCATTGTTCTGACAAAGAAATGGAGCTTTGTGATGACAAGGGCATGGAGCATTGTGATTACATGGGGCATGGAGCATTTTGATGACAATGGCGTCGAGCATTGTGATGAGAAAGCCATGGATAATTGTGATGACGCGCGTCATGGAGCACAGTAATGCCTAGGGGTATGGAGCATTGTGATGACAGTGGCCATGGAGAAATGTGATGACAAGTGTCATGGAGCATTCTGATGACAAGCTTGTGGGGTATTGTGACGACAATGGCTTGGAGCATTGTGATGAAAAGGGCATGGAGCATTGTGATGAAAAAGGCTTGAAGCCATTTCATGAGAGGTTTCAAGGAGCATTCTGATGACAAGTGTCAGGGAACATTGTGATGACATGTGTATTGAGAATTGTGATGAAAAAGATCATGGAGCATTTTGACGAAAATGACATAGATTATTGTGATGACAGGCATCATGGAGCGTTGTGATGACAAGTGTTATGGAACATTGTGATCACAAGGGTTTGGAGCATTGTGATGATAGAAGTCATGGATCATTTTGTTTTCAAGGAGAATGGAGCATTGTGATGACAAGGGCATGAAGCAATGTGATCCCAAGGTTCATGGATGATTGTGATGACAATGCTAAGGGAGTATTGTGATGACAAGCAAATGGAGCATTTTGATGGCAAGGTCATGTAACATTTTGCTGACACAGGCATGGAGCATTGTGATGATAATGGTCATAGAGCACTTTGATGAGAAGCATCAAGGATCATTGTGATTACAGGGGTTATGGTGCATTGGGATGGCAAGGTCATGGATCATTGTGATGACAAGTGTCATGGAGCATTGGGCTGAAAATATTAATGGAGCATTGTTATGACTACTGAATGGAGCATTGTGATGACTAGAGTCCCGGATCACTGTGTTGTCAGGGGTCATGGAGCGTTGTGATGACAGTGGTCATGGAGCATTGTGATGATAGGGATCATGAAGCATTGTGATGAGATGTTCCTGGAGAATTGGCGTGAAAATATTCAGGAAGTATTGTGAGGACAGGGGTCATGGAGCATTGTGATGACAAGGGAATGGAACACTGTGATGAAAGGTTCCTGGAGCACTGTGATGAGGAGACCATGGAGCCTCGTAATAATAAGTCTCATGGAGCATTCTGATGAAAAGGGGCATGGAGTATTGTGATTACAGGGGTCTTGGAGCATTGTGATGACAAGGGCATGGAGCATTGTGATTACTGGTGTCTTGGAGCATTGTGATGAAATTGGCATGGATCATTGTTATGAAAATGGTATGGAGCCTTGTCATGACAGGGTACCAGGAGCATACTGATGAGAAGTGCCAGGGAGCATTGTGATGACATGTGTATAGAGCATTGTGATGACAAATGTCATGGAGCACTGTGATGAGAAGACCATGGATAACTGTGATGATGAGCTTCATGGGGCGTTGTGATGATAAGTATTATGGAACATTGTGATCACAAGGATTTGGAGCATTGTGATGAGATAGATCATCGAATATTTTGATTTCATTGTGATGACAATAGCCTGAAGCATTATGATGATGGTCATGGTGCATTTTGATGACAGGGTTCATGGAGCATTGAGATGCAAAGGGGCATGGAGCATTGTGATTAGAGGGTTCATGGAGCATTTTGTTGACAATGGCATGGAGCATTGAGATGCCAATTGTCATGGAGGTTTGTGATGACAAAGGTTATGGAGCATTTTGATGACAACGGCATGGTACATTGTGAGGAGAAGGGCAGGGAGCATTGTGATGACAGGGTCATAGAGCAATTTGATGAAAAGTGTCATGGAATATTATAATGACAGCGGTTATGGAACATTGTGATGTCAGGGTTCATGGAGCATTTTGATGAAAAGGATCATGGAGAATTATGATGACAGGGGTTATGGAACATTGTGATGTCAGGGGTCATTGAGCATTTTGAGGAAAAGTGTTATGGAGCATTATGATGACAGGGGTTATGGAACATTGTGATGTCAGGGGTCACCGAACTTTGTGATGATATGTGCATGTATCATTGCAAAGACAAAAGTCATGGAACATTGTGATGACAGGGGTGAGGGAGTATTGTGATGAATAGTGCTGTAACATTGTGATATCATTGGTGAGAAAGCATTTTGATGAGAAGTGCATGGAGAATTGTGATGACAAATTTTATGGAGCATCGTGGTGACAAGATTGTGGAGCACTGTGATGAGAAGTGCAGGGTGCATTGTGATGACATGGGTCATCGAGCATTGATCTGACAAGCGCATGGAGCATTGTGATGACAAGGGTCATGGAGCATTGTGCTGAGAAAGGCTTAGAACATTGTGATGACAAGGGTCAAAGAGCATTGTGATGAAAAGTTATTGGACCATTGTGGTTAAATATGTCACAGAGACTGTTGATGACGAGGACATGGACCATTGTGATGAAAAAGGTCATGAATCATTGTCATGAATGGAGGCATGGAGCATTGTGATGACAGGCGTCATGGAGCATTGTGATAACAAGGACATGGAGCATTGTGATGACAAGGGAATGGAGCATGGGTCTAATAAGTTTCATGGATTATTGTGATGACTGTTGTAATGGCGCATTGTGATGACCAGGTCATGCAGTATTGTGAAGACAGGTGTCAGGGAGCATTGTGATGACATATGTAATGGCCCATAGTGATGACAATGGCATGGAGCATTGTGATGCCAAGTGTCATGGAGGATTCTGATGACAAAGGTAATGGAGCATTGTGATGACAATGGCTTGGAGCATTGTGATGACAAGGGTCAGGGAGAATTTTGCTGACAGGTGCAGGGAGAATTGTGATGAAAACGGTCATGAAGTATTCTGATGACAAGCTTGTGGAGTATTTTGATGACAATGGCATGGAACATTGTGATGAAAAACGCATGTGGCATTGTGATGACAAGTGTATTGAGAATTGTGATGACAAAGGTCATGGAGCATTGTGATGAGTAGGGCATGGAGTTTTGTGATGACAGGCATCATGGAGCGTTTTGATGACAAGTGTTATGAAACATTGTGATCACAAGGGTTTGGAGCATTGTGATGACAGAGGTCATGGATCATTTTGATTTCAAGGAGCATGGATCATTTTGATGACAAGGGCATGAAGCAATGTGATCCCAAGGTTCATGGAGGACTGTGATGACAATGGTAATGGAGTATTTTGATGAAAAGCGAATAGAGCATTGCAATGACAAGGTCAGGTATCATTTTGCCGACAAAGGCATGGAGCATTGTGATGACAGGTGTCATGGAGCAATGTGATGACAAGCGTCACGGAGCATTTTGAATACATGGGTCATGGAGCATTGGGATGAAAAGGGCATGGATCTTTGTGATGACCAGTGTCATGGAGCATTGGGCTGAAAATGTTCATGGAGTATTGTGATGACAGGGATCATGGAGCATTTTGATGACAAGTTCCTGGAGCACTTTGATGAGAAGACAATGGAGACTTGTGATGACAATCTCATGGAGCATTCTGATGAAAAGGGACATGTAGCATTGTGATTACAGGGGTCTTGGAGCATTGTGATGACAAGGGTATGGAGCATTGTGAGGAGTAGGCCATGGAGCATTCTGATGACATGCGTCATTGAGCTTTGTGATGACAAGGTCATGGAGAATTGTGATGACAGGTGTCTTGAAGCATTGTGATTAAAAGGGCATGGATCACTGTGATGAAAAAGGCATGGAGACGTGTCATGACAGCGTTAATGGAGCATACTGATGACAAGTGTCAGGGAGCATTGTGATGAGAAGTGTATTGAGCCTTGTGATAACAAAGGTCATGGAGCATTGTGATGAGGAGACCATGGATAATTGTGATGATGAGCGTCATTGGGTTTTGTGATGATAAGTGTAATGGAACATTGTGATCACAAGGGATTGGAGCATTGTGATGACAGAGGTCATGGAGCATATAGATTTCATTGTGATGACTATAGCCTGAAGCATTATCATGATGGGCCTGATGCATTGTGATGACAGTGTTCATGGAGCATTGAGAGGAAAAGGGGCATGGAGCATTGTGATTACAGGGTTCTTGGAGCATTGTGATGTCAAGGGCATGGAGCATTTTGATGAGAAGGACATGGAAAATTCTGTTGGCATGTGTCATGGAGCTTTGTGATGACAAGGGCTTGGAGCATTGTGATTACAGGGGTCTTGGAGCATTGTGATGACAAGTGTCATGAAGCCTTGTGATGACAAGGCCATGGAATATTGTGATGGCAGGGGTCATGGAACATTTTTATGATAGGGATAATGGAGCATTGTGATGAGAAGGACATGGAGCATTGTGAATACAAGTTTTATGGAGCATTACCATGACAAATTTGTGGACCGTTGTGATGAAAAGCACGTAGCATATTGTGATGACAAGGGTCATGGAGCATTTTTCTGACAAAGGCATGGAGCATTTTGATGACAATGCTCACGAAGCATTGTGATGAAAAGTTCATGGAGCATTGTGGTTATAAAGGTCACAGAGCCTTGTGATAACGCCGTCATGGACCATTGTGATGACAAATGTTATGAAGCATTGTGATGACTGGAGTCATGGATCATTGTGATGACAGTGGACATGGAGCATTGTGATGACAAGGGCATAGAGCATTTTGGTGACAGGGGCATGGAGCATTGGTCTGACAATTTTCATAGATTATTGTGATGACAGTGGACATGGTGCATTGTGATGACAAGGGCATGGATCATTGTGATGAGAAGGTCATGCAGTATTGTGAAGACAGCTCTCAGGGAGCATTGTGATGACATATGTAATGGCCCATTGTGGTGACAATGGCATGGAGCATTGTGATGCCAAGTGTCATGGATGATTCTGATGACAAATGTAATGGAGCATTGTGATGACAATGGCTTGGAGCATTGTGATGACAAGGGTTAAGGAGCATTGTGCTGACCAGTGCATGGATAATTGTGATGACAAGTGTCATGGAGCAATCTGATGACAAGCTTGTGGAGTATTATGATGACAATGGCATGGAGCATTGTGATGAAAACGGCATGGGGCATTATGATGAAAAAGGCATGGAGCCTTTTCATGACAGAGTTCAAGGTGCATTATGACGACAAGTGTCAGGGAGCATTGTGATAACAAGTGTATTGAGAATTGTGATGACCAAGGTCATGGAGCATTGTGATGAAAAGGGCATGGAGTATTGTGATGACAGGCATGATGGAGCGTTGTGATGACAAGTGATATGGAGCATTGTGATGACAAGGCTTTGGAGCATTTTGATGACAGATTTCATGGATCATTTTGATATCAAGGAGCATGGAGCATTGTGATGACAAGGGCATAGAGCATTGTAATTACACGGTCATTTAGCCTTTTGCTGACAAAGTCATCTAGCATTGTGATGAGAGGTGTCATGGAGTACTGTGATGACAAGCATCACGGAGGATTGTGAACACAGGGGTCATGGAGCATTGGGTTGAAAAGGGCATGCATCATTGTGATGACAAGTATCATGGAGCATTGGGCTGAAAATATTCATGAAGTATTGTGATGACAGGGAACATGGAGAATTGTGATGACATAGGTCATGGAGAATTTTGATTTCATTGTGCTGACAATAGCTGGAAGCATTATAATGATGGTCATGATGCATTGTGATGACAGGGTTCATGGAGCACTGAGATGAAAAGGGGCATGGAGCATTGTGATTACAGGGTTCTTGAGCATTGTGATGACAAGGGCATGGAGCATTGTGATGAGAAATCCATGGAACATTCTGATGACATGTGTCATGGAGTTTTGTGATGACAACGGCATGGAGCATTGTGATTACAGGGGTCTTGGATCATTGTGATGACAAGTGTCATGGAGCCTTGTGATTACAAGTCCGTGGAACATTGCGATGGCAGGGGTCATGGAGCATTGTGATGAGAAGGGCATGGAGCATTGTGATTACATGGGCACGGAACACTGTGATACATGGGTCATGCAGGATTTTAATGACTAGGGCATGGAGCATTGTGATGAGAAATGCATCGAGCATTGTGATGACAAGTGTCATGGAGCTTTCTGATGACAAGGGCATGGAGCAATGTGATGAGAGGGTTCATGGAGCATTGTGATGACAATGACATGGAGCATTGTGATGCCATGTGTCATGGAGCTTTGTGATGACAAGTCATGGAGCATTTTGATGACAGGGGAATGGTGCATTTTGATGAGAAGTGCAGGGAGCATTTTGATGAACGGGTCATGCAGCAATTTGATAAAAAGTGTAATGGAATATTTTGATGGCATGGGTTATAGAACATTGTGATGTCAGGGTTCTTGGAGCTTTGGGATGAAAAGGGTCATGGAGCATTTTGATGACACGTGTTATGGAACATTGTTATGTCAGGGGTCATGCAATATTGTGATGATAAAGGGATGTAGCATTGTGATGACAGGGTCATGGAACATTGTGATTCCAGGGGTGAGGGTGTATTGTGATGACTAGTGATGGAACATTGTGATATCTATGGTGAGAGAGCATTTTGATGAAAAGATCATGGACCATTGTGATAACAAAATTTATGGAGCATTGCAATCATAAAGTTGTGGACAGTTGTGATGAAATGTGCGTGGTACATTGTGATGACAATGGTCATGGAGCATTGTTCTGACCAAGAAATGGAGCATTGTGATGACAAGGGTCACAGAGAATGGTGAGGAAATGTTCATGGAGCATTGTGGTTAAAAAGGTCACAGAGCCTTGTGATGACACGGGCAAGGACCGTATTGATGACAAATATTATGAAGCATTGTGATGACTGGAGTCACGGAGCACTGTGATGATAGGGGTCATGGAGCATTGTGATGACATGGGCATGGAGCATTGTGATGACAGGGGCATGGAGCATTGGTCTGACAAGTTTCATAGATTATTGTGATGACAGTGGACATGGTGCATTGTGATGACAAGGGTATGGATCATGGTGATGAGAAGATCATGGAGTATTGTGAAGACAAGTGTCAGGGAGCATTGTAATGACATATGTCATGGTCCATTGCGATGACAATGGCATTGAGCATTGTGATGCCAAATGTAATGGAGGATTGGGATGACAAATAAAATGGAGCATTTTGATGACTAGGGCTTGGAGCACTATGATGACAAGGGCCATTGAGAATTTTCATGACAAGGTCGTGAAGCATTGTGATGACAAGGTCCTGGAGCATTTTGATTAGAAATCCATGGAGCCTTGTGATGACAATCTCATATAGCATACTGATCAAAAGGGGCATGGACCATTGTGATTACAGGGGTCTTGGAACATTGTGATGACAAGGGCATGGATCATTGTGAAGAGAAGGCCAAGGAGCATTCTGAGGACATGCGTCATTGAGCTTTGTGATGACAAGCGCATGGAGCATTGTGATTACAGGGGTCTTGTAGCATTGTGATGAAAAGGGCATGGGATATTGTGATGAAAAATGCATGGAGCCTTGCCATGACAGGGTTCAAGGAACATACAGATAACAAGTGTCATGGAGCATATTGATGACAAGTGTATTGATCATTGTGATGACAAAGGTCATGGAGCATTGTGATCAGAAGGCCATGGAGCATTCTGATGACATGTGTCATGGAGCTTAGTGATGACAAGGGCATGGAGCAATGTGATGCCAAGGGTCATGGATATTTGTGATGACCAAGGTCATGGAACATTTTGATGACAAGGGCGTTGTGCATTGTAATGAAAAGTGCAGGGAGCATTGTGATGACATGGTCACGGAGAAATTTGATGAAAAGTGTCAAGGAACATTTTGATGACAGGGGTTATGGAACATTGTGATGTCATGGGTCATCGAAAATTGTGATGGTAAGTGCATGTAGCATTGTGATGACAGGAGTCATGGAACATTGTGATGACAGAGGTGAGGGAGTATTGTGTCGAATAGTGAAGTAACATTGTGATATCAGTGGTGAGAAAGCATTTTGATGAAAAGTGCATGGAGCATTGTGATGACAAGGTTTATGGAGCATTGTGATGACAAGATTGTGGAGCACTGTGATGACAAGCGCATGGTGCATTGTGATGACATGTGTCATGGAGCATTGTGCTGACAAGCGCATGGAGCATTGTGAGGACAAGGGTCATGGAGCATTGTGCTGAGAAAGGCATAGAGCATTGTGATGACAAGGGTCAAAGAGAATTGTGATGAAAAGTTCATGGAGCATTGTGGTTAAAAAGGTCACAGAGACTGTTGATGACGCGGGCATGGACCATTGTGATGACAAAGGTCATGAAGCATTATGATGACTGGAGTCACGGAGCATTGTGATGACAGGGGTCATGGAGCATTGTGATGAAAAGGGGCATGGAGCATTGTGATGACAAGGACATGTATCATTGGTCTCATAATTTTCATGGATTATTGCGATGACTGTTGGAATGGTGCATTGTGGTGACAAGGGCATGGAGCATTGTGATAAAGAGGTCATGCTGTATTGTGAAGACTGGTGTCATGGAGCATTGTGATGACAGGGTTCATGCAGCATTGTGATGACTAGGGAATGGAGCATAGTGATGACAAGAGTCAAAGATCATTGTGTTGTCAGGTGTCATGGAGTGTTGTGATGACAGTTGTCATGGTGCATTGTGATGATATTGTTCATGGAGCATTGTGATGAGAAGGTTATGGAGCATTGTGATGATAATATTCATGGAGTATTGTGATGACAATGGTCATAGAGCATTGTGATGACAAGGGAATGGAGCATGGTGATGACAAGGTCCTGGAGCATTGTGAGGAGAAGACCATGGAGACTTGTGATGACAAGTCTCATGGAGCATTCTGATGAAAAGTGGCATGGATCATTGTGATTACAGTGGTCTTGGAGCATTGTGATGACAAGGGCATGGAGCATTATCAGAGACGGCCATGCAGCATTCTGATGACATGGGTCATGGAGCTTTGTGATGACAAGGGCTTGGAGCATTGTGATTACAGGTGTCTTGGAGCATTGTGATGAAAAGGGCACAGATCATTGTGATGAAAAACTCATGGAGACTTGTCATGACAGGGTTAATGGAGCATAATGAAGACAAGGGTCAGGGAGCATTGTGATGACAAGTTTATTGGGCATTGTGATGACAAAGGTCATGGAGCATTGTGATGAGAAAACCATGGATAATAGTCATGATGAGCGTCATGGTGTGTTGTGATGATAAGTGTTATGGAACATTGTGATCACAAGGGTTTGGAGCATTATGATGACAGAGGTCATGTAGAATATTGATTTCATTGTGATGAAAATAGCCTGAAGCATTATGATGATGGGCATGGTGCATTGTGATGACAGGGATCATGGAGCATTGAGATGAAAAGGGGCACGGAACTTTGTGTTTACAGTGGTCATGGAGCATTGTGATGACAAGGGCATGGAGCATTGGTCTAATAAATTTCATGGATTATTGCGATGACAGTTGGAATGGCGCATTGTGATGACAAGGGCATGGAGCATTGTGATGACCAGGTCATGCAGTATTGTGAAGACAGGTGTCAGGGAGCATTGTGATGACATATGTAATGGCCCAATGTGATGACGATGGCATGGAGCATTGTGATGCAATGTGTCATGGAGGATTCTGATGACAAAGTTTATAGAGCATTGTGATGATAATGGCTTTGAGCATTGCGATGACAAGAGTCAGGGAGCATTGTGCTGACAAGTGCATGGAGAATTGTGATGACAAGGGTCATGGCGCATTCTGGTGACAAGCTTGTGGAGTATTTTGATGACAATGGCATGGAGCATTGTGATGAAAACGGCATGGGGCATTGTGATGAAAAAGGCATGGAGCCTTGTGATGACAGGTCTCATGGAGCATACTGATGAAAAGGGGCATGGAGCATTCTGATTACAGGGGTCTTGGAACATTGTGATAACAAGGGCATGGAGCACTGTGATGACAAGGGCATGGAGCATTGGTCTAATAAGTTTCATGGATTATTGTGATGACAGTTGGAATGGCACATTGTGATGACAGTGGTCATGGAGCATTGTGATGATACTGCTCATGGAGCATTGTGATAAGACCGTCATGGAGCATTGGGTTGAAAATATTCATAGAGTATTGTGATGACAGGGTTCAAGGAGCATTGTGATGACAAGGGAATGGAGCATGGTGATGACAAGGTCCTGGAGCATTGTGATGAGATGACGATGGAGACATGTGATGACAAATCTCATGGAGCATTCTGACGAAAAGGGGCAAGGAGCTTTGTGATTACAGGGGTTTTGGAGCACTGTGATGACAAGGGCATGGAGCATTGTGAGGAGAAGGCCATGGAACATTCCTAGGGCATGTGTCATGGAGCTGTGTGATGACAAGGGCATGGAGCATTGTGATTACAGGGTTCTTGGAGCATTGTGATGACAAGGGTCATGTAGCCTTTTGATGACAAGGCCGTGGAACATTTTGAGGGCAGCGGTCATGGAGCATAGTTATGACAGAAGTAATGGAGCATTGTAATCAGAATGGCATTGAGCATTGGTCTGAAATATTTCATGGATTATTGTGATGAGAGTGGGCATGGAGCATTGTGATGACAAGGGCACGGTACACTGTGATACATGGGTCATGGTGGATTGTAATGACCAGGGCGTGGAGCATTGTGATGAGAAGGGCATCGAGCATTGTGAAGAAAAGTGTCATGGAGCTTTGTTATGACAAGGGCATGGAGCAATGTGATGAGAGGGTTCATGGAGCATTGTGATGACAATGACATGGAGCACTGTGATGCCAAGTGTCATGGAGCTTTGTGATGTCAAATGTCATGGAGCATGTTGATGACAAGGGTGTGTTGCATTGTGATGAGAAGGGCAGGGAGCATTTTGATGACAGGGTCATGCAGCAATTTGATAAAAAGTGTAATGGAACATTTTGATGACAGGGGTTATAGAACATTGTGATGCCAGGGATCATGGAGCTTTGGGATGAAAAGGGTCATGGAGCATTTTGATGACGGGGTTATGGAACATTTTGATGACTGGAGTCACGGGGCATTGTGATGACAGGGGTCATGGAGCATTGTGATAACAAGGGCATGGAGCATTGTGATGACAGGGGAATGGAGCATTGGTCTGACAAGTTTCACAGATTATTGTGATGTCAGTGGACATGGTGCATTGTGATGACAAGGGCATGTAGCATTTTGATGACAGGAGTCCCGGATCATTGTGTTGTCAGGTGTTATGGGTGGTTGTGATGACAGTGGTCATGGAGAATTGTGATGATATTGGTCATGGAGCATTGTGATGAGAAGGTCATGGTGCATTGGGCTGAAAATATTAATGGATTATTTTAATGACAGGGGTCATGGAGCATTGTGATGACAAGGGAATAGAGCATGGTGATGACAATGTCCTGGAGCATTGTGATGAGATGACTATGGAGACTTGTGATGACAAGTCTCATGGAGCATTCTAATGAAAATGGGCATGGAGCATTGTGATTACAGTGGACTTGGAGCATTGTGATGACAAGGGCATGGAGCATTTTGAGGAGAAGGCCATGGAGAATTCTGATGACATGCGTCATGGAGCTTTGTGCTGACAAGGCCATGGAGCATTGTGATTATAGGGGTCTTGGAGCATTGTGATGAAAAGGCATGGATCATTGTGATGTAAAAGGCATGGAGCCTTGTCATCACAGGGTTCAAGCAGCATACTGACGACAGGTGTCAGGGAGTATTGTGATGACAAGTGTATTGAGCATTGTGATGACAATAATCATGGAGCATTGTGATAAGAAGACCATTGATAACTGTGATGATGATCGTCATGGGGTGTTGTGATGATAAGTGTTATGGAAAATTGTGATCACAAGGTTTTGGAGCATTATGATGACAGAGGTCATGGAGAATTTTGATTTCATTGTAGTGACAATAGCCTGAAGCATTATGATGTTGGGCATGGTGCATTGTGATGACAGGGTTCATGGAGCATTGAGATTAAAAGGGGCATGGATCATAGTGATTACAGGGGTCATGGAGCATTGTGATGAAAAGGGCATGGAGCATTGTGATGAGAAGGCCATGGAACATTCTGATACATGCGTCATGGAGCTTTGTTATTACAAGGGCATGGAAAATTTTGATTACAAATTTCTTGGAGCATTGTGATGACAAGGGTCATGGAGCCTTGTGATGACAAGGCCGTGGAACATTGTGATGGCAGTGGTCATGGTGCATTGTTATGACAGAGGTAATGGAGCATAGTGATGAGAAGGGCATTGAGCATTGGTTTGAAATATTTCATAGATTATTATGATGAGAGTGGGCTGGAGCATTGTGATGACAAGGGCACGAAACAATGTGATACATGGGTCATGGATGATTGTAATGACAAGGGCATGGAGCAATGTGATGAGAGGGTACAAGGAGCATTGTGATGACAATGCCATGGAGCATTGTGAGGAAAAGGCCATGGAGCATTCTGATGACATGTCTCATGGAGCTTTTTGATGACAAGGCCATGGAGCATTGTGATTACAGGGGTCTTGGAGCATTGTGATGAAAAGAGCATGGATCATTGTGATGAAAAAGGCATGGTTCCTTGTCATGACAGGGTTCAAGGAGCATACTGACGACATGTGTCAGGGAGCATTGTGAAGACAAGTGTATTGAGCACTGTGATGACAAAGATCAGGGAGGATTGTGATCAGAAGACCAAGGATAATTGTGATGATGATCGTCATGGGGTTTTGTGATGATAAATGTTATGGAACATTGTGATCACAAGGGTTTGGAGCATTATGACGACAGAGGTCATGGAGACTTTTGATTTCATTGTAATAACAATAGCCTGAAGCATTATGATGATGGGCATGGAGCATTGTGAAGACATGGTTCATGGAGCATTGAGATGAAAAGGGGCATGGAGCATTGTGATGACAGAGGTCTTGTAGCATTGTGATGACAAGCGCATAGAGCATTGTATTGACAAGATCATGGAGAATTCTGCAGACAAAGGCATGGAGCACTGTGGTGACAGGTGTCATGGATCACTGTGATGACATGTGTCACGGAGCATTCTGAATACAGGTGTCATGGATCATTGTGATGACAAGGGTCATGGAGCATTGGGCTGAAAATGTTCATGGAGTATTGTGATGACAGGGGTCATGGAGCATTGTGATGACAGAGGTCATGGAGAATTTTGATTTCATTGTGCTGACCATAGCCGGAAGCATTATGATGATGGGCATGATGCATTGTGATGACAGGGTTCATGGAGCATTGAGATGAAAAGGCGCATGGAGCATTTTGATTACAGGGGTCTTGGAGCATTGTGATGACAAGGGCATGGAGCATTTGGATGAGAAGGACATGGAACATTCTGATGACATATGTCATGGTGCTTTGTGATGACAAGGGCATGGAGCATTGTGATTACAGGGGTCTTGGAGCATTGTGATGACAAGGGTCATGGAGCTTTTTGATGACAAGGCCATGGAACATTGTGATGGCAGGGGTCAAGGAGCATTGTTATGAGAGGGGTAATGGAGCATTGTGATTTGAAGTGCATGGAGCATTGTGATTACAATTTTTATGGAGCATTGTGATGACAAATCTGTGGACCATTGGGATAAAAAGCGTGTGGCACATTGTGAGGACAAGGGTCATGGAGCATTTTTCTGACAAAGGCATGGAGCACTGTGATGACAAGGGTCACGGAGCATTATGATGAAAAGTTCATGAAGCATTGAGGTTAAAAATGTCAGAAAGCCTTGGGCTTCCCTGGTGGCGCAGTGGTTGAGAATCCGCCTGCCGATGCAGGGGACGCGGGTTCGTGCCCCGGTCTGGGAAGATCCCACATGCCGCGGAGCGGCTGGGCCCGTGAGCCATGGCCGCTGAGCCTGTGCGTCCGGAGCCTGCGCTCCGCAACGGGAGGGGCCACAACAGTGAGAGGCCCACGTACCACAAAAAAAAAAAAAAATGTCAGAAAGCCTTGTGATGACACGGACATGGACCATTGTGATGACAAATGTTATGAAGCATTGTGATGACTGGAGTCACGGAGCATTGTGATGACAGGGTCATGGAGCATTGTGATGACAAGGGCATGGAGCATTGTGCTGAGAAAGGCGTAGATCATTGTGATGACAAGGGTCAAAGAGCATTGTGATGCAAAGTTCATGGAGCATTGTGGTTAAAAAGGTCACAGAGACTGTTGATGATGAGGTAATGGACCATTGTGATGACAAAGGTCATGAAGCATTGTGATGACTGGAGTCACGGAGCATGGTGATGACAGGGGTCATGGAGCATTGTGATAACAAGGGCATGGAGCATTGTGATGACAAGGGCATGGAGCATTGGTCTAATATTTTTCATGGATTATTGCAATGACATTTGGAATGGCGCATTGTGATGACAAGGGCATGGAGCATTGTGATGACCAGCTCTTGCAGTATTGTGAAGAGAAGTGTCAGGGAGCATTGTAATGACATATGTAATGGCCCATTGTGATGAAAATGGCATGGAGCATTGTGATGCCAAGTTTCATGAAAGATTCTGATGACAAAGGTAATGGAGCATTGTTATGACAATGGCTTGGAGCATTGTGATGACAAGGGTCAGGGAGCATTGTGCTGACAAGTGCATGGAGAATTGTGATGACAAGGGTCATGGAGCATTCTGATGACAAGCTTGTGGAGTATTTTGATGACAATGGCATGGAGCATTGTGATGAAAACGGCATGGGACAATGTGATGAAAAAGGCATGCAGCCTTTTCGTGACAGTGTTCAAGGAGCATTCTGACGACAAGTGTCAGGGAGCATTGTGATGACAAGTGTATTGAGAATTGTGATGACAAAAGTCATGGAGCATGGTGATGAGAAGGCCATGGATAATTGTGATGATAATCGTCATGGGGTGTTGTGATTATAAGTGTTATGGAACATTGTGATCACAAGGCTTTGGAGCATTACGATGACAGAGGTCATGGAGAATTTTGATTTCATTGTGATGACAATAGCCTGAAGCATTTTGATGATGGGCATGGTGCATTGTGATGACAGAGTTCATGGAGCATTGAGATGAAAAGGGGCATGTTGCATTGTGATTACAGGGGTCTTTGAGCATTGTGGTGACAAACGCATAGAGCATTGTAATGACAAGGTCATGTAGAATATTCCTGACAAAGGCATGGAACATTGTGATGACAGGTGTCATGGAGAACTGTGACACAATTGTCACGGAGAATTTTGAATACAGGGATCATGGATCATTGTGATGACAAGGGTCATGGAGCATTGGGCTGAAAATATTCATGGAGTATTGTGATGACAGGGGTCATGGAGCATTTTGATTACAGGGGTCTTGAAGCACTGTGATGACAAGAGTCCCGGATCTTTGTGTTGTCACGTGTCATGGAGTGTTGTGATGACAGGGTTCATGGAGAATTGAGATGAATAGGGGCATGGAGCACTGTGTTTACAGGGGTTTTGGAGCATTGTGATGACAAGGGCAAGGAGCATTTTGATGAGACGGCCATGGAACATTCTGATGACATGTGTCATGGAGCTTTGTGATGACAACGGCATGGAGCATTGTGATTAAAGGGGTCTTGGAGCATTGTGATGACAAGGCCGTGGAACATTGTGATGGCAGGGGTCATGGAGCATTGTTATGACAGGGGTAATGGAGCATTGTGATGAGAAGGGCATGCAGCATTGTGATTACAATTTTTATGGAGCATTGTGATGACAAATTTTTGGACCGTTGGGATGAAAAGCGCGTGGCACATTGTGATGACAATGGTCATGGAGCATTTTAATGACAAAGGCATGGAGCATTGTGATGACAAGGGTCACGGAGCATTGTGATGAAATGTTCATGGAGCATTGTGGATACAAAGGTAAGAGAGCTTTGTGATGACGTGGGCATGGACCATTGTGATGACAAATATTATGAAGCACTGTGATGACTGGAGTCACAGAGCATTGTGATGACAGGTGTCATGGAGCATTGTGATGACTAGGTCCTGGAGCATTGTGATGAGATGACCATGGAGACTTGTGATGACAAGTCTCATGGAGCATTCTGATGAAAAGGGGCATGGAGCATTGTGATTACAGGGGTCTTGTAGCACTGTGATGACAAGGGCATGGAACACTGTCAGGAGAAGGCCATGGAGCATTCTGATGACATACGTCATGGAGCATTGTGCTGAGAAAGGCATAGAGTTCTGTGATGACAGGGGTCATTGAGCATTGTGATAACAAGGGCATGGAGCATTGTGATGACAAGGGCATGGAGCATTGTGATGACCATGTGATGCAGTATTGTGAAGACAGTTGTCAGGGAGCATTGTGCTGACATATATAATGGCCAATTGTGATGACAATGGCATTGAGCATTGTGATGCCATGTGTCATGGAGTATTCAGAAGACAAATGTAATGGAGCACTGTGATGACAATAGCTTGGAGCATTGTGATGACAAGGGTCAGGGAGCATTGTGCTGACAAGTGCATGGAGAATAGTGATGACAAGGGTCATGGAGCATTCTGCTGACAAGCTTGTGGAGTATTTTGATGACAATGGCATGGATCATTGTGATGAAAACGGCATGGGGAATTGTGATGAAAATGGCATGGAGACTTTTCGTGACAGGGTTCAAGGAGCATTCTGATGACAAATGTCAGGGAGCATTGTGATGACAATGTATTGAGAATTGTGATGACAAAGGTCATGGAGCATTGTGATGAAAAGGGCTTGGAGTATTGTGATGACAGGCATCATGGAGCGTTGTGATGACAAGTGCTATGGAACATTGTGATCACAAGTGTTTGGAGCATTGTGATGACAGTGGTCATGGATCATTTTGATTTCAAGGAGCATGGAGCATTGTGATGACAAGGGCATGAAGCAATGTGATCCTGAGTTTCATGGATGATTGTGATGACAATGGTAATGGAGTATTGTGATGACAAGCGCATAGAGCATTGTAATGACAAGGTCATGTAGCATTCTGCTGACAAAGGCATGAAGCATTGTGATGCCAGGTGTCATGGAGCACTGTGATGACAAGCGTCACGGAGCATTGTGAATACAGGGGTCATGGAGAATTGGGATGACAAGGGCATGGATCATTGTGATGACAAGGGTCATGGAGCATTGGGCTGAAAATATTCATGGAGTATTGTGATGAGAGGGGTCATGGAACATTGTGATGACTAGGGAATGGAGCACTGTAATGACAATAGTCCCTGATCATTGTGTTGTCGGGTGTCATGGAGTGTTGTGATGACAGTGGTCATGGAGCATTGTGATGATATTTGTCTTGGAGCATTGTGATGAGAAGGTCATGGGACATTGGGCTGAAAATGTTCATGGAGTATTGTGATGACAGGGGTCATGGAGCATTGTGATGACAAGGGAATGGAACATGGTGATGACAGTGGTCATGGAACATTTTGATTACAGGGTTGAGGGAGGATTGTGATGACTAGTGAGGGAACGTGGTTATATCTCAGGTGAGAGAGCATTTGGATGAGAAGAGCATGGAGCATTGTGATTACAAGGTTTAAAGAGCATAGCGATTACAAGGTTGTGGATCATTGTGATGGAAAGCCCGTGGCACGTTTTGATGACAAGGGTCATTGAGCATTTTCCTGACAAAGGCATGGAGCATGGTGATGACAAGTGTCACGGAGCACTGTGTTGAAATGTTCATGGAGCATTGTGGTTACAAATGTCACAGAGACTTGTGATGACGCAGGCATGGACCGTTGTGATGACAAACGTTATGAAGCATTGTGATGACTGGAGTCACGGAGCATTGTGTTGACTGGGTTCATGGAGTATTGTGATGACAAGTGCATGGAGCATTGTGATGACAAAGTCATGGAGTATTGTGAAGACTGGTGTCAGGGAGCATTTTGATGACACATGTCATGGTTCATTTCGATGACAATGGCATGGTGCATTGTGATGCCAAATGTAATGGAGGATTGTGATGACAAATATGATGGAGCATTGTGATGACTAGGGCTTGCAGCATTATGATGACAAGGGCCTTTGAGAATTTTCATGACAATGTCGTGAAGCATTGTGATGACAAGGTCCTTGAGCATTGTGATGACAAAAACATGGAGCCTTGTGATGACAGGTCTTATGGAGCATACTTATGAAAAGGGGCATGGAGCATTCTGATAACAGGGGTCTTGGAACATTGTGATAGCAAGGGCATGGAGCATTGTGATGACAAGCGCATGGAGCATTGGTATAATAAGTTTCATGGATTATTGTGATGACAGTTGGAATGGCGCATTGTGATGACAGTGGTCATGGAGCATTGTGATGATACTGGCCATGGAGCATTGTGATGAGAAGGTAATGGAGAATTGGGTTGAAAATATTCATGGAGTATTGTGATGACAGGTGTCATGGAGCATTGTGATGACAAGGTCCTGGAGTATTGTGATGAGATGACGATGGAGACTTGTGATGACAAGTCTCATGGAGCATTCTGATGAAAAGGGGCATGGAGCATTGTGATTACTGGGGTCTTGGAGCATTGTGATGACAAGGGCATGGAGCATTGTGAGGAGAAAGCCATAGAAATTTCTGATAGCATGCGTCATGGAGCTTTGTGATGACTAGGGCATGGAGCATTGTGATTACAGGGGTCTTGGAGGATTGTGATGACAAGCGTCATGGAGCCTTTTGATGACAAGGCCCTGGTACATTGTGATGGCAGGGGTCATAGAGCATTGTTATGACAGAGGTAATGGAGCATTGTGATGAGATGGGCATTGAGCATTGGTCTGAAATTTTTCATGGATTATTGTGATGAGAGTGGGCATGGAGCATTGTGATGACAAGGGCATGGTACACTGTGATACATGGGTCATGGAGGATTGTAATGACAAGGGCATGGAGCATTGTGATGAGAAGGGCATCGAGCACTGTGATGACAATTGTCATGGAGCTTTGTGATGACAAATGCATGGAGCAATGTGATGAGAGGGTTCATGGAGCATTGTGATGACAATGACATGGAGCATTGTGATGCCAAGGGTCATGGAGCTTTGTGATGACAAAGGTAATGGAGCATTTTGATGACAAGTGTGTGGTGCATTGTGATGAGAAGGGCAGGGAGCATTTTGATGACAGGGTCATGCAGCAATTTGAAGAAAAGTGTAATGGAACATTTTGATGACATGGGTTATAGAACATTGTCATGCCAGGCTTCATGGAGCTTTGGGATGAAAAGGGTCATGGAGCATTTTGATGACAGGGGTTATGGAAAATTGTGATGTCATGGGTCAAGGAACATTGTGCTGATAAGGGGATGTAGCATTGTGATGACAGGGGTCATGGAACATTGTGATAACAGGGTTGAGCGAGGATTGTGATGACTAGTGATTGAACATTGTGATATCTCATGTGAGAGAGCATTTGGATGAGAAGTGCATGGAGCATTGTGATTACAAGGTTTATGGAGCATAGCGATGACAAGGTTGTAGATCATTGTGATGAAAAGCGCATGGCACATTGTGATGACAAGTGACATGGAGCATTGTTCTTACAAAGGCATGGAGTATTGTGATGACAAGGGTCACGGTGCATTGTGATGAAATGTTCATGGAGCATTGTGGTTACAAAGGTCACAGAGCCTTGTGATGATGCGGGCATGGACCGTTGTGATGACAAACGTTATGAAGCATAGTGATGACTGGAATCATGGAGCATTGTGATGACAGGGATCATGGAGCATTGTGATGAAAAGGGCATGGAGCATTGTGATGACAGGGGCATGTAGCATAGGTCTGACATATTTCATAGATTATTGTGATGACAGTGGACATGGTGCATTGTGATGACAAGTGCATGGAGCATTGTGAAGACAAGGGCATGGAGTATTTTGAAGACAGTTGTCAGGGAGCATTGTGATGACCTATGTCATGGTCCATTGCGATGACAATAGCATGGAGCATTGTGATGCCAATTGTAATGGAGGATGTGATGACAAATATAATGGAGCATTGTGATGACTAGGGCATGGAGCATTATGTTGACAATGGCCATTGAGAATTTTCATGACAATGTCGTGAAGCATTGTGATGACAAGTCCTGGAGCATTGTGATGAGAAAACCATGGAGGCTTGTGATGACAAGTCTCAAGGAGCATACTGATGAAAAGTGGTCTGGAGCATTCTGATTACAGGGGACTTGGAACATTGTGATAACAAGGGCATGGAGCATTTTGATGACCAGGTCATGCAGTATTGTGAAGAGAGGTGTCAGGGAGCATTGTGATGACATAAGTAATGGCCCATTGTAATGACAATGGCATGGAGCATTGTGATGCCAAGTGCCATGGAGGATTCTGATGACAAAGGTAATGGAGCATTGTGATGACAAGGGCTTGGATCATTGTGATGACAGGTTTCAGGGAGCATTGTGCTGACAAGTGCATGGAGAATTGTGATGACAAGGGTCAAGGAGTATTCTGATCACAAGCTTGTGGAGTATTTTGATGACAATTGCATGGAGCATTTTGATGAAAAAGGCATGGAGCCTTTTTGTGACAGGGTTCAAGGAGCATTCTGATGACAATGTCACGGAGCATTGTGATGACAAGTGTACTGAGAAATGTGATGACAAATTCATGGAGCATTGTTATAAAAAGGGCATGGAGTATGTGTGATGACAGGCATCATGGAGCTTTGTGATAACAAGTGTTATAGAACATAGTGATCACAAGAGTTTGGACCATTGTGATGAGAGAGGTCATGGATCATTTTGATTTCAAGGAGCAGGGAGCATTGTGATGACAAGGGCATGAAGCAATGTGATCCCAAGTTTCATTGAGGATTGTGATGTCAATGGTAAAGGAGTATTGTGATGACAAGCGCATAGAGCATTGTAATGACAAGGTCATGTAGCATTTTGCTGACAAAGGCATGGAGCATTGTGATTACATGTGTCATGTAGCACAGTGATGACAAGCGTCACGGAGCATTGTGAATAGAGGGGTCATGGAGCATTGGGATGACAAGGGCATGTATCATTGTGATGACAAGGTTCATGGAGCATTGGGTTGAAAAATTTCATGGAGTATTGTGATGACAGGGTGATGGAGCATTGTCATTACAGGGGTCTTGGAGCACTGTGATGACAAGAGTTCCAGGTCATTGTGTTGTCACGTGTCATGGAGTGTTTTGCCGACAGTGGTCATGGAGCATTGTGATGATATAGGTCATGGAGCATTTTGATGAGAAGGTCATGGAGCATTGGGCTGAAAATGTTCATGGAGTATTGGTATGACATGGGTCATGGAGTATTGTGATGACTAGGGAATGGAGCATGGTGATGACAAGGTCCTGGAGCATTGTGATGAGATGACCATGGAGACTTTTGATGAGAAATCTCATGGAGCATTCTGATGAAAAGGGGCATGGATCAATGTGATTACAGGGGTCTTGGAGCATTGTGATGACAAGGGTCATTGGGCCTTGTGATGACAAGGCCATGGATCATCGTGATGGCAGGGGTCATGGAGCATTGTTATCACAGGTGTAATGGAGCATTGTGATGACAAGGGCATGGAGCATTGTGATGAGAAGGCCATTGAGCATTATGATGACATGTGTCATGGAGCTTTGTGAAGACAAGGGCATGGAGCAATGTGATGAGAGCGTTCATGGAGCATTTTGATGACAATGACATGGAGCATTGTGATGCCAAGGGTCATGGATCTTTGTGATGACAAAGGTCATTGAGCATTTTGATGGCAAGGGCGTTGTGCACTGTGATGAGAAAGGCAGGGTGCACTCTGATGACAGGATCATGGAGCTATTTGATGAAAAGGGTCATGGAACATTTTGATGACAGGTGTTATGGAACATTATGATGTCAGGGGTCATCGAACATTGTGATGATAAGTGCATGTAGCATTGTGATGACAGGAGTCATGGAACATTGTGATGACAGGGGTGAGGGAGTATTGTGAAATATATTGATGTAGCATTGTGATATCAGTGGTGAGAGAGCATTTTGATGAGAAGTGCATGGAGCATTGTGATGACAAATTTTAAAGAGCATTGTGATGACAAGATTGTGGAGCACTGTGATGACAAGCACATGGTGCATTTTGATGACATGTGTCATGGAGCATTGTGCTGACAAGTGCATGGAGCATTGTGATGACAAGTGTATTGAGAATTGTGATGACAAAGGTCATGGAGCATTGTGATGAAAAGGGCATGGAGTATTGTTATGACAGGCATCATGGAGCGTTGTGATGACAAGTGTTATGGAACACTGTGATCACAAGGGATTGGAGCATTGTGATGACAGAGGTCATGGATCATTTTGATTGCAAGGAGCATGGAGCATTGTGATGACAATGGCATGAAGCAATGTGATCCCAAGGTTAATGGAGGATTGTGATGACAATGGAAATGGAGTACTGTCATGACAAGCGCATACAGCATTGTAATGACAAGGTCATGTAGCATTTTGCTGACAAAGGAATGGAGCATTGTGAATACATGGGTCATGGAGCATTGGGATGACAAGGGCACGGATCATTGTGATGACAAGGGTAATGGAACACTGGGCTGAAAATGTTCATGGAGTGTTGTGATGACAGGGGTCATGGAGCATTGTGATGACTAGGGAATGGAGCATTGTGATGACAAGAGTCCCGGAATATTGTGTTGTCGGGTGTCATGGAGTGTTGTGATGACAGTTGTCATGGAGCATTATGAGGATATTGGCCATGGAGCATTGTGATGAGTAGGTCGTGGAGCATTGGGTTGAAAATGTTCATGGATTATTTTGATGACAGGGGTCATGGAGCATTGTGATGACAAGGGAATGGAGCATGGTGATGACAAGGTCCTGGAGCATTGTGATGAGAAGACCATGGAGACTTGTGATGATAAGTCTCATGGAGCATTCTTATGAAAAGGGGCCTGGAGCATTGTGATTACAGGGGTCTTGGAGCATTGTGATCACTAGGGCATGGAGCATTGTGATGAGAAATCCATGGAGCATTCTGATGACATGCGTCATAGAGGTTTTTGATGACACGGGCATGGAGTATTGTGATTACAGGGGTCTTGGAACATTGTGAGGACAAGGGCATGGAGCATTGTGAGGAGAAGACCAAGGAGAATTGTAATGGCATGCGTCATTCAGCTTTGTCATGACAAGGGCTTGGAGCATTGAGATTACATGGGTCTTGGAGCATTGTGATGAAAAGGACATGAATCATTGTGATGAAAAAGGCATGGAGCCTTGTCATGACAGGATTCAAGGAGCATACAGACAACAAGTGTCAGGGAGCATTTTGATGACAAGTGTATTGAGCACTGTGATCACAAAGGTCATGGAGCATTGTGATGAGAAGACCATTGATAATAGTGATGATGAGCGTCATGGGGCATTGTGATGACAAGTGATATGGAATATTGTGATCACAAGTGTTTGGAGCATTGTCATGACAGAGGTCATGGAGCATTTTGATTTCATTGTGATGACAATAGCATGAAGCATTATGATGATGGGCATGGTGCCTTGTGATGACAGGGTTCATGGATCATTGAGATGAAAAGGGGCATAGAGGATTGTGATTACAGGGTTCTTGGAGCAATGTAATGAGAAGGGTCATGGAGCTTTGTGATGACAAGGCCATGGAACATCGTATTAGCAGGAGTCATGGAGCATTGTTATGAATGGTGTAATGGAGCATTGTGATGGCAAGGGCATGTAGCATTGTGATGAGAAGGCCATGGAGCATTCTGATGACATGTGTCATGGAGTTTTGTGAAGACAATGGCATGGAGCAATGTGATGAGAGTGTTCATGGAGCATTGTGATGACAATGACATTGAGCATTGAGATGCCACGGGTCATGGATCTTTGTGATGACAAAGGACATGGAGCATTTTGATGGCAAGGGCATTGTGCATTGTGATGAGAAGTGCAGGGAGCATTCTGATGACAGGGTCATGGAGCAATTTGATGAAAAGTGTCATGGAACATTTTGATGACAGGTGTCATGGAACATTGTGATGTCAGGGGTCATCGAACATTGTGATGATAAGTGCATGTAGCATTGTGATGACAGGAGTCATGGAACATTGTGATGACAGGGATGAGGGAGTATTGTGACAAATAGTGATGTAGCATTGTGATATCAATGTTGAGAGAGCATTTTGATGAGAAGTGCATGGAGCATTGTGATGACAAATTTTAAGGAGCACTGTGATGACAAGATTGTGGAGCACTGTGATGACAAGTGCATGGTGCATTGTGATGACATGTGTCATGGAGCATTGTGCTGACATGCGCATGGAGCATAGTGATGACAAGGGTCAAAGAACATTGTGATGAAAAGTTCATGGAGCACTGTGGTTAAAAAGGTCACAGAGACTGTTGATGACGAGGGCATGGAACTTTGTGATGACAAAAGTCATGAAGCATTGTGATGACTGGAGTAACGGAGCATTGTGATGACAGGGGTCATGGAAAATTGTGATAAAAAGTGCATGGAGCATTGTGATGACAAGGGCATGGAACATTGATCTAATATGTTTCATGGATTATTGCGATGACATTTGGAATAGTGCATTGTGATGACAAGGGCATGGAGCATTGTGATGACCAGGACATGCAGTATTGTGAAGACAGGTGTCAGGGAGAATCGTGATGACATATAAATGGCTCATTGTGATGACAATAGCAGGGAGCATTGTGATGTCAAGTGTCATGGAGGATTCTGATGACAAAGGTAATGGAGCATTGTGATGATAATGGCTTGGAGTATTATGATGACAAGTGTCAGGGAGCATTGTGCTGACAAGTGCATGGAAAATTGTGATGACAAGTGTAATGGAGCATTCTGATGACAAGCTTGTGGAGTATTTTAATGACAATGGCATGGAGCATTGTGATGAAAACAGCATGGGGCATTGTGATGAAAAAGGCATGGAGCCTTTTCGTGACAGGGTTCAAGGAGCATTCTGATGACAAGTGTCAGTGAGCATTGTGTTGACAAGTGTATTGGGAATTGTGATGACAAAGGTCATGGACCATTGTGATGAAAGACATCATGGAGCATAGTGATGACAAGTGTTATGGAACATTATGATCACAAGGGTTTGGAGCATTGTGATGACAAACGTCATGGATCATTTTGATTTCAAGGAGCTTGGAGCATTGTGATGACAAGGGCATGAAGCAATGTGGTCCCAAGTTTCATGGAGAATTGTGATGACAATGGAAATGGAGTATTGTGAAGACAAGCGCATAGAGCATTGTAATGAGAAGGTCATGTAGCATTCTGCTGACAAAGGCATGGAGCACTGTGATGACATGTGTCATGTAGCACTGTGATGACAAGCGTCACGGAGCATTGTGATTACAGGGGTCATGGAGCATTGGGATGACAAGGGCATGGATCATTGTGATGACAAGGGTCATGGAGCACTGGGATGAAAATGTTCATGGAGTGTGGTGATGACAGGGGTCATGGAGCATTGTGATGACTAGGGAATGGAGCATTATGATGACAAGAGTCCCGGATCATTGTGTTGTCAGGTGTCATGGAGTGTTGTGATGACACTGGTAATGGAGCATTGTGACGATATTGGCCATGGAGCATTGTTATGAATAGGTCGTGGAGCATTGGGCTGAAATTGTTCATGGATTATTGTGATGACAGGGGTCATGGAGCATTGTGATGACAAGGGAATGGAGCATGGTGATGACCAGGTCCTGGAGCATTGTGATGAGAAGATCAGGGAGAATTGTGATGACAAGTCTCATGGAGCATTCTGATGAAAAGGGGCATGGAGCCTTGTGATTACAGGGGTCTTGGAGCATTGTGATGACTAGGGCATGGAGCATTGTGATGAGAAGGCCATGGAGCATTGTGATGACATGCGTCATGGAGTTTTGTGATGACAAGGGCATGGAGAATTTGTGATTACAGGGATCTTGGAGCATTGTGATGAAAAGTGCATGGATCATTGTGATGAAAAAGGCATGGAGCCTTGTCATGACATGGTTCAAGGAGCATACTGACGACAAGTGTCAGGGAGCATTGTGATGACAAGTGTATTGAGCATTGTGATGACAAAGATCATGGAGCATTGTGATGAGAAGTCCATGGATAATTGTGATGATGAGCGTCATGGGGTGTTGTGATGATAAGTGTTATGGAACATTGTGATCACAAGGGTTTGGAGAATTACGATGACAGAGGGCATGGAGAATACTGATTTCATTGTGATGACAATAGCCTGAAGCATTATGATGATGGGCATGGTGCATTGTGATGACAGGGTTCATGGAGCATTGAGATGAAAATGGGCATGGAGCATTGTGATTACAAGGGTCTTGGAGCATTGTGATGACAAGGGCATAGAACATTGTGATGAGAAGGCCATGGAACATTCTGATGACATGCGTCATGGAGCTTTGTCATGACAAGGGCATGGAGCATTGCAATTTCAGGTGTCTTGAGCAATGTGATGACAAGTGTCATGGAATGTTGTGATGACTAGGCCGAGAAACATTTTGATGGCAAGGGTCATGGTGCATTCTTATGACAGGTGTAATGGAGCATTTTGATGAGAAGGGCATGGAACATTGATCTGAAATGTTTCATGGATTATTGTGATGAGAGTGGGCATGGAGCTTTGTGATGACAAGAGCACGGAACACTGTGATACATGGGTCATTCAGGATTGTAATGACAAGGGCATGGAGCATTGTGATGAGAATGGCATCGAGCATTGTGATGACAAGTGTCATGGAGCTTTGTGATGACAAGGGATTGGAGCAATATGATGAGAGGGTTCATGGAGCAATGTGATGACAATGACATGGAGCATTGTGATGCCAAGTGTCATGGAGCTTTGTGATGACAAGTCATGGAGCATTTTGATGACAAGGGTGTGGTGCATTGTGATGACAAGGGCATGGAGCATTGTGATGACCACATCATGCAGTATTGTGAAGACAGTTGTCCAGGAGCATTGTGATGAGATATGTAATGGCCCATTGTGATGACAATTGCATAGAGCATTGTGATGCCAAGTGTCATGGAGGATTCTGATGACAAAGGTAATGGAGCATTGTGATGACAATGGCTTTGAGCATTGTGATGACAAGGGTCAGGGTGCATTGTGCTGACAAGTGCATGGAGAATTGTGATGACAAGGGTCATGGAACATTCTGATGACAAGCTTGTGGAGTATTTTGATGACAATGGCATGGAGCATTGTGATGAAAACGGCATGGGGCATTGTGATGAAAAAGGCATGGAGCCTTTTCGTGACAAGTTTCAAGGAGCATTCTTACGACATGTTTCTGGAAGCATTGTAATGACAAGTGTATTTAGAATTGTGATGACAATGGTCATGGAGCATTGTGATGAAAAGATCATGGAGTATTGTGATGACAGGCATCATGGAGCGTTGTGATGACAAGTTTTATGTAACATAGTGATTACAATGGTTTGGAGCATTGTGATGAGAGAGGTCATGGATCATTTTGATTTCAAGGAGCATGGAGCACTGTGATGACAAGGGCATGAAGCAATGTGATCCCAAGGTTCATGGAGGATTGTGATGACAATGGTAATGGAGTACTGTGATGACAAGTGCATAGAGCATTGTAATGACAAGGTTATGTAGCATTTGCTGACAAAGGCATGGAGCATTGTGATGACAGGTGTCATGGAGCACTGTGATGACAAGCGTTACGGAGCTTTGTGAATACAGGTGTCATGGAGCATTGGGATGAGAAGGGCATGGTTCAATGTGATGACAAGGGTCATGGAGCATTGGGCTGAAAATGTTCATGGAGTATTGGGATGACAGGGGTCATGGAGCATTGTGATGACTAGGGAATTGAGCATTTTGATGACAAGAGTTCCGGATCATTGTGTTGTCAGGTGTCATGGAGTGTTGTGATGACAGTGGTCATGGAGCATTTTGATGATATTGGCCATGGAGCATTGTGATGAGAAGTTTGTGGAGCATTGTGATTACAGGTGTCTTGATGCATTGTGATGAAATGGGCATGTATCATTGTGATGAAAAAGGCATTGAGACTTGTCATGAGAGGTTTCAAAAAGCATACTGATGACAAGTGTCAGGGAGCATTGTGATGACAAGTGTATTGAGCATTTGATGACAAAGGTCATGGAGCACTGTGATCAGAAGACCATGGATAATTGTGACGATGAAAGTCATGGGGTGTTGTGATGATAAGTCTTATCGAACATTGTGATCACAAGGGTTTGGAGCATTATGATGACAGAGGTCATGGAGAATTTAGATTTCATTGTGATGACAATAGCCTGAAACATTATGATGATGGGCATGGTGCATTGTGATGACAGTGTTCATGGAGCATTGAGAGGAAAAGGGGCATGGAGCATTGTGATGACCGGGGTCTTGGAGCACTGTGATTACAAGGGCATGGAGCATTGTGATGAGAAGGCCATGGAACATTCTGATGACATGCGTCATGGAGCACTGTGATGACAAGGGCATGGAGCATTGTGATTACAGGGGTCTTGGAGCATTGTGATGACAAGGGTCATGGAGCCTTGTGATGACATGCCGTTGATAAATGTGATGGCAGGCGTCATGGAGCATTGTTATGACAGAGGTAATGGAGCAATGTGATGAGAAGGGAATTGAGCTTTGTTCTAAAATATTTCATGGATTATTGTGATGAGAGTGGGCATGGAGCACTGGGATGACAAAGGCACGGAACACTGTGATGCATTGTTCATGGAGGATTGTAATGACAAGGGCATGGAGCACTGTGATGAGAAGGGCATCGAGCATTGTGATGACAAGTGTCAAGGAGCTTTGTGATGACAAGGGCATGGAGCAATGTGATGAGAGTGTTCATGGAAATTTGTGATGACAATGACATGGAGCATTGTGATGCCAATGGTCAAGGAGATTTGTGATGACAAATAACAGCGAGCATTTCGATGACAATGGTGTGGTGCATTTTGATGAGAAGGGCAGGGAGCATTTTGATGACAGGTTCATACAGCAATTTGATGAAAATGTAATGGAATATTTTGAGGGCAGGGGGTATAGAACATTGTGATGTCAGGGGTCATGGAGCTTTGGGATGAAAAGTGTCATGGTGCATTTTGATGACAGGGGTTATGGAACATTTTGATGTCAGGGGTCATGGAACATTGTGATGATAAGGGTATGTAGCACTGTGATGACAGGTGTCATGGAACATTATGATTACTGCCGTGAGGGGTATTGTGATGACTAGTGATGGAACATTGTGATATCTCTGGTGAGAGAGCATTTGGATGAGAAGTGCATGGAGCATTGTGATTACAAGGTTTATGGAGCATAGTGATTACAAGGTTGTGGACCGATGTGATGAAAAGCACGTGGCACATTGTGATGACAAGTGTCATGGAGCATTGTTCTGACAAAGGCATGGAGCATTGTGATGACAAGGGTCACGGAGCGTTGTGATGAAAAGTTCATGGAGCATTGTGGTTACAAAGGTCACAGAGCCTTGTGATGACACGGGCATGGACCGTTTTGATGACAAACTTTATGAAGAATTGTGATGACTGGATTCACGAAGCATTGTGATGATAGGGGTCATGGAGCATTGTGATGACAAGGGCATGGAGCATTGTGGTGACAGGGGCATGGAGCATTGGTCTGACAACTTTCATAGATTATTGTGATGACAGTGGACATGGTGCATTGTAATGACAAGGTTATGGATCATGGTGATGAGAAGGTCATGGAGTATTGTGAATACAGGTGTCAGAGAGCATTGTGATGAAATATGTCATGGTCCATTGCGATGATAATGGAATGGAGCATTGTGATGCTAAATGTAATGTAGGATTGTGATGACAAATAAAATGGAGCATTGTGATGACTAGGGCTTGGAGCAATATGATGACAAGGGCTATTGAGAATTTTATTCACAAAGTTGTGAAGCATTGTGATGACAAGGTCCTGGAGCTCTGTGATGAGAAATCCATGGAGCCTTGTGATGACAAGTCTCATATAGCATACTGATGTAAAGGGGCATGGACCATTATTATTACAGGAGTCTTGGAACATTGTGCTGACAAAGGCACGAAGCATTGTGAAGAGAAGGCCAAGGAGCATTCTGAGGACATGCGTCTTTGAGCTTTGTGATGACCAGCGCCTGGAGTATTTTGATTACAGGGGTCTTGGACCATTGTGATGACAAGGGTCATGGAGCCTTGTTATGACAAGGCCGTGGAACATTGTGATGGCAGGGGTCATGGAGCATTGTTATGACAGAGGTAATGGAGCATTGTGATGAAAAGGGCATGGAACACTGTGATGAAAAATGCATGGAGCCTTGTCATGACAGGTTTCAAGGAGCATACAGACAACAAGTGTCATGGAGCATATTGATGACAAGTGTATTGAGCATTGTGATGACAAAGGTCATGGGGCATTGTGATGAGAAGGCCATGGAGCATTCTGATGACATGTGTCATGGAGCTTAGTAATGACAAGGGCATGGAGCAATGTGATGCCAAGGGTCATGGATATTTGTGATGACAAATGTCATGGAGCATTTTGATGACAAGGGCGTTGTGCATTGTGATGAGTAGTGCTGGGAGCATTGTGATGACAGGGTCACGGAGCAATTTGATGAAAGGTGTCATGGAACATTTTGATGACAGGTGTTATGGAACATTGTGATGTCAGGGGTCATCGAACATTGTGATGATAAGTCCATGTAGCACTGTGATGACAGGAGTCATGGAACATTGTGATGACAGGGGTGAGGGAGTATTGTGGCGAATAGTGAAGTAACATTGTGATATCAGTGGTGAGAGAGCATTTTGATGAGAAGTTCATGGAGCATTGTGATGACAAGGTTTATGGAGCATTGTGATGACAAGATTGTGGAGCACTCTGATGACAAGCGCATGGTGCATTGTGATGACATGTGTCATGGAGCATTGTGCTGACAAGCGCATGGAGCACTGTGATGACAAGGGTCATGGAGCATTGTGCTGAGAAAGGCATAGAGCATTGTGATGACAAGGGTCAAAGAGAATTGTGATGAAAAGTTCATGGAGCATTCTGGTTAAAAATTTCACAGAGACTCTTGATGACGAGGGCATGGACCATTGTGATGACAAATGTCATGAAGCATTGTGATGACTGGAGTCACGGAGCACTGTGATGACAGGGGTCATGGAGCATTGTGATGACAAGGGGCATGGAGAATTGTGATGGCAAGGGCATGGATCATTGGTCTCATGAATTTCATGTATTATTGTGATGACTGTTGGAATGGTGTCATTTGGTGACAAGGGGATGGAGCATTGTGAGGCCAAGTGTCATGGAGGATTCTGATGACAAAGGTAATGGTGCATTTTGATGAAAATGGCTTGGAGCATTGAGATGACAAGGGTCAGGGAGCATTGTGCTGACAAGTGCATGGAGAATTGTGATGACAAGGGTCATGGAGCATTCTGATGACAAGCTTGTGGAGTATTTTGATGACAGTGGCGTGGAGCATTGTGATGAAAACGGCATGGGGCTTTGTGATGAAAAAGTCATGGAGCCTTTTCGTGACAGGGTTCAAGGAGCATTCTGATGACAATGTCAGGGAGCATTGTGATGACATGTATATTGAGAATTGTGATGACAAAGTTCATGGAGCATTTTGATGAAAATGGCTTGGAGTATTGTGGTGACAGGCATCATGGAGCGTTGTGATGACAAGTGTTATGGAACATTGTGATCACACGGGTTTGGAGCATTGTGATGACAGAGGTCATGGATCATTTTGATTTCAAGGAGCATGGAGCATTGAGATGACAAGGGCATGAAGCAATGTGATCCCAAGTTTCATGGAGGATTGTGATGACAATGGAAATGGAGTATTGTGATGACAAGCGCATACAGCATTGTAATGACAAGGTCATGTAGCATTCTGCTGACAAAGGCATGGAGCATTGTGATGATATGTGTCATGGAGCACTGTGATGACAAGCGTCATGGAGCATTGTGAATACAGGGGTCATGGAGCATTGGGATGTCAAGGGCATGGATCATTTTGATGACAATGGTCATGGAGCACTGGGCTGAAAATGTTCATGGAGTGTTGTGATGACAGGGGTCATGGAGCACAGTGATGAGTAGAGAATGGAGCATTGTGATGACAAGAGTCCCGGATCATTGTGTTGTCAGGAGTCATGTAGTGTTGTGATGACAGTGGTCTTGGAGCATTGTGATGATATTGGCCATGGAGCATTGTGATGTGTAGGGCGTGGAGCATTGGGCTGAATATGTTAATGGATTATTGTGATGACAAGGGTCATGGAGCATTGTATGACAAGGAAATGGAGAATGGTGATGACAAGGTCCTGGAGCACTGTCATGAGATGACCATGTAGACTTGTGATGACAAGTCTCACGGAGCATTCTGATGAAAATGGGCTTGGAACATTGTGATTACAGGGGTCTTGGAGCATTGTGATGACTAGGGCATGGAGCACTGTGATGGGAAGGCCATGGAGCATTCTGATGACATGCTTCATGGAGTTTTGTGATGACAAGCACATGGATCATTGTGATTAGAGTGATCTTGGAGCATTGTGATGAAAAGGGCACGGAGCATTGTGATGAAAATGTATGGAGCCTCGTCATGAAAGGGTTCAAGGAGCATATTGACGACAAGTGTCAGGGAGAATTGTGATGACAAGAGTATTGAGCATTGTGATGACAAACGTCATGGAGCATTGTGATGAGAAGACCATGGATAATTGTGATGATTAGCGTCATAGGGTGTTGTGATGATAAGAGTTATGGAACATTGTGATCACAAGGGTTTGGAGCATTATGATGACAGAGGTCATGGAGAATTTTGCTTTCATTGTGCTGACAATAGCCTGAAGCATTATGATGATGGGCATGGTGCATTGTGATGACGGGGTTCATGGAGCATTGAGATGAAAAGTGGCATGGAGCATTGCGATTAGAGGGGTCTTGGAGCATTGTGATGACAAGGGCATTGAGCATTGTGATGAGAAGGCCATGGAACATTCTGATGACATGTGTCATTGAGCTTTGTGATGAAAAGGGCATGGAGCATTGTGATTACAGGGGTCTTGGACGATTGTGATGACAAGGGTCATGGAGCCTTGTTATGACAAGGCCGTGGAACATTGTGATGGCAGGGGTCATGGAGCATTGTTATGACAGAGGTAATGGAGCACTGTGATGAGAAGGGCATTGAGCATTGGCCTGAAAGCTTTCATGGATTATTGTGATGAGAGTGGGCACGGAGCATTGTGATGACATGGGTCACGGAGCATTGTGATGAAAAGTTCATGGAGCATTGTGGTTACAAAGGTCACAGAGCCTTGTGATGACGCGGGCATGGACCGTTGTGATGACAAACGTTATGAAGCAATGTGATGACTGGATTCACGGAGCATTGTGATGACACGGGTCATGGAGCATTGTGATGACAAGAGCATGGAACATTGTGATGACAAGAGCATGGAACATTGTGATGACAGGGACATGGAGAGTTGTGGTGACAAGTTTCAGAGATTATTGTGATGACAGTGGACATGGTGCATTGTTATGACAAGGGCATGGAGCATTGTGATGAAAAGGTCATGGAGTATTGTGAAGAGACTTGTCAGAGAGCATTGTGATGACATATGTCATGGTCCATTGCGATGACAATGGCAGGGAGCATTGTGATGCCAACTGTAATGGAGGATTGTGATGACAAATATAATGGAGCATTGTGATGACTAGGGCTTGGAGCATTATGATGAGAAGGGTCATTGAGAATTTTCAAGACATGGTCGTGAAGCATTGTGATGACAAGGTCCTGGAGCATTATGATGAGAAAACCATGGAGCCCTGTGATGACTAGTCTCATGGAGCATACTGATGAAAAGGGACAAGGAGCATTCTTATTACAGGGTTCTTGGAACATTGTGATAACAAGGGCATGGAGCATTGTGATGACAAGTGCATGGAACATTGGTCTAATTAGTTTCATGAATTATTGTGATGACAGTTGGAATGGCACATTGTGATGACAAGGGCATGGAGCATTGTGATGACCAGGTCATGCATTATTGTAAAGAGAGGTGTCAGGGAGGATTGTGATGACATATGTAATGGCCCATTGTGATGACAATGGCATGGAGCACTGTGATGCCAAGTGTCATGGAGGATTCTGATGACAAATGTAATGGAGCATTGTGATGACAATGGTTGGGAGCATTGTGATGACAAGTGTCAGGGAGCATTGTGCTGACAAGTGCATGAAGAATTGTGATGACAAGTGTCATGGAGCATTCTGATGACAACCTTGTGGAGTATTTTGATGACAATGGCATGGAGCATTGTGATGAAAACGGCATGGGGCTTTGCGATGAAAAATGCATGGAGCACTTTTGTTACAGGGTTCAATGAGCATTCTGACGACAAGTGTCAGGAAGCATTGTGATGACAATTGTATTGAGAATTGTGATGAGAAAGGTCATGGAGCATTGTGATGAAAAGGCCATGGAGTATTGTGATGACAGGCATCATGGAGCGTTGTGATGACAAGGGCATGAAGCAATGTGATCCCAAGGTTCATGGAGGATTGTGATGACAATTGTAATGAAGTATTGTGATAAACAAGCGCATAGAGCATTGTAATGAGAAGGTCATGTAGCATTTTGCTGACAAATGCATGGAGCATTGTGGTGACCGGTGTCATGGAGCATTGGCATGACAAGGGCACAGATCATTGTGATGACAAGGGTCATGGAGCATTCGGCTGAAAAAGTTCATGGAGTATTGTGATGACAGTGGTCATGGAGCATTGTGATAACAAGGGCATGGAGCATTGTGATGACAAGGGCATGGAGCCTTGGTCTAATAAGATTCATGGATTATTGCAATGACAGTTGGAATGAAGCATTGTGATGACAAGGGCATGGAGCATTGTGATGACAAGAGTCCCGGATCATTGTGTTGTCAGGTGTCATGGAGTGTTGTGATGACAGTGGTCATGGAGCATCGTGATGATATTCGTCAGGGAGCATTGTGATGAGAATGTCATGGAGCATTGGGCTGAAAATGTTCATGGAGTATTGTGATGAAAGGGGTCTTGGAGCACTGTGATGAAAAGGGCATGGATCATTGTGATGAAAAAGGCATGGATCCTTGTCATGACAGGTTTCAAGGAGCATACTGATGACAAGTGTCAAGGAGCATTGTGAGGACAAGTGTATTGAGCATTGTGATGACAAGGTCATGGCGCATTGTGATGACAAGACCATGGATAATTGTGATGATGAGCGTCATGGAGTGTTGTGATTATAAGTGTTATGGAACATTGTGATCACAAGGGTTTGGAGCATTATAATGACAGAGGTCATGGAGAATTTTGATTTCAATGTAATGCCAATAGACTGAAGAATTATGATGATGGGCATGGTGCATTGTGATGGCAGTGTTAATGGAGCATGCAGATGAAAAAGGCATGGAGCATTGTGATTACAGGGTTCTTGGAGCATTGTGATGACAAGGGCATGGAGTATTGTGAGGAGAAGGCCATGGAACCTTCTGATGATATGCGTCATGGAGCTTTGTGATGACAAGGGCATGGAGCATTTTGATTACAGGTGTCTTGGAGCATTGTGATGACAAGGGTCATGGAGCCTTGTGATGACAAGGCCGTAGAACATTGTGATCTCAGGTGTCATGGAGCATTGTTATGACAGAGTTAATGGAGCATTGTGATGAGAAGGGCATTGAGCATTTGTCTGAAATATTTCATGGATTATTGTGATGAGAGTGGGCATGAAGCATTCTGATGACAAGGGCAAGGAAAACTGTGATACAAGGGTCATGGAGGATTGTAAGGACAAGGGCATGGAGCAATGTGATGAGAGAGTTCATGGAGCATTGTGATGACAATGACATGGAGCATTGGGAGGAGAAGGCCATGGAGCATTCCGATTACATGCATCAGGTAGCTTTGTGCTGACATATGCTAGGAGCATTGTGATTACAGGGGTCTTGGAACATTGTGATGAAAAGGGCATGGATCATTGTGATGAAAAAGGCATGGAGCCTTGTCATGACAGGGTTGAAGGAGCATACTGACAAGTGTCAGGGAGCATTGTGATGATAAGTGTATTGAGCATTGTGATGACAAAGATCATGGAGCATTGTGATGACAAGACCATGGATAATTGTGATGATGATCGTCATGGGGTGTTGTGATGATAAGTGTTATGGAACATTAACATCACAACGGTTGGGAGCATTTTGATGACAGAGATCATGGAGAATTTTGATTTCATTGTAATGATAATAGCCTGAAGCATTATGATAATGGGCATGGTGCATTGTGATGACAGGGTTCATGGAAAATTGAGATGAAAAAGGGCATGGAGCATTGTGATTCAAGGGGTCTTGGAGCATTGTGATGACAAGCGCATAGAGCATTGTAATGACAAGGTCATATAGAATTTTGCTGACGAAGGCATGGAGCATTGTGATGACAGGTGTCATGGAGCACTGTGATGACATGTGTCACGGATCATTGTGAATACAGGTGTCATGGAGCATTGGGATGACAAGGTCATGGATCATTGTGATGATAAGGGTCATGGAGCACTGCCCTGAAAATGTTCATGGAGTATTGTGATGAGAGGAGTCATGGAGCATTGTGATGACAGAGGTCATGGAGAGTTTTGGTTTAATCGCTCTGACAATAGCCGGAAGCATTATGGTGATGGGCATGATGCATTGTGTTGACAGGGTTCATGGAGCATTGAGATGAAAAGGGGCATGGAGCATTGTGATTACAGGGGTCTTGGAGCACTGTGATGACAAAGGCATGCCTCATATTGATGAGCGGGCCATGGAACATTCTGATGACATGTGTCATGGAGCTTTGTGATGACACGGGCATGGAGAATTGTGATTACAGGGGTCTTGGAGCATTGTGATGACAATTGTCATGGAGCCTTGTGATGACAAGGCCGTGGAACATTGTGATGGCAGGGGTCATGGATCATTGTTATGACCGGGGAAATGGAGCACTGTGATGAGAAGGGCATGGAGCATTGAGATTACAATGTTTTGGAGCATTGCGATGACAAATTTGTGGACCGTTGTGATGAAAAGCGCGTGGCACATTTTGATGACAAGGGTCATGGAGTAATTTTCTGACAAAGGCATTGAACATTGTGATGACAAGTTCATGGAGCATTGTCGTAACAAAGGTAACAGAGCCTTGTGATGATGCGGGCATGGACCATTGTGATGACAAATGTTATGAAGCATTGTGATGATGGGAGTCTCAGAGCATTGTGATGACAGGGGTCATGAAGCTCTCTGATGACAAGGGCAAGGAGCATTGTGCTTAGAAAGGCATAGAGCATTGTGATGACAAGGGTCAAAGAGCGTTGTGAGAAAAAGTTAATGGAACATTGTGGTTAAAAATGTCACAGAGACTGTTGATGATGAGGGCATGGACCATTGTGATGACAAAGTTCATGAAGCATTGTGATGACTGGAGTCATGGAGCATTGTGATAAAAAGGGCATGGAGAATTGTGATAACAAGGGCATGGAGCATTGGTCTAATAAGTTTCATGGATTATTGCGATGACAGTTGGAATGGCACATTGTAATGATAAGGGCATGGAACATTGTGATGACTAGGTCATGCAGTATTGTGAAGACAGGTGTCAGAGATCATTGTGATGAGATATGTAATGGCACATTGTGATGACAATGGCATGGAGCATTGTGATGCCAAGTGTCATGGAGGATTCTGATGACAAAGGTAATGGAGCATTTTGATGACAATGGCTTGGAGCATTTTGATGACAAGGGTCAGGGAGCATTCTGATGACAAGCTTGTGGAGTATTTTGATGACAATGGCATGGAGCATTGTGATGAAAACGGCATTGGGCATTGTGATGAAAATGGCATGGAGCCTTTTCGTGATAGGTTTCAAGGAGCATTCTGACGACAAGTTTCAGGAAGCATTGTAATGAGAAGTGTATTTAGAATTGTGATGACAAAGGTCATGGAGCATTGTGAGGAAAAGTCCATGGAGTATTGTGATGACAGGCATCATGGAGCGTTGTGATAACAAGTGTTATGGAACACTGTGATCACAAGTGTTTTGAGCATTGTGATGACAGAGGTCATGGATCATTTTGATTTCAAGGAGCATGGACCATTGTGATAACAAGCGCATGAAGCAATGTGATCCCAAGGTTCATGGAGGATTGTGTTGACAATGGTCATGCAGTATTGTGATGACAAGCGCATAGAGCATTGTAATGACAAGGTCATGTAGCATTTTGCTGAAAAAGGCATGGAGCATTGTGATGACAGGTGTCATGGAACACAGTGATGACCAGCGTCATGGAGCATTGTGAATACAGGGGTCATGGAGCATTGGGATGACAAGGGCATGGATCATTTTTATGACAAGTGTCATGGAGCATTGGGCTGAAAATGTTCATGGAGTATTGTGATGACAGGGGTCATGGAGCATTGTGATGACAGAGGTCATAGAGAATTTTGATTTCATTGTGCTGACAATAGCAAGAAGCATTATGATGATGGGCATGATGCACTGTGATGAGAGGGTTCATGGACCATTGATATGAAAAGGGGCATCTAGCACTGTGATTACAGAGGTCTGGGAGCATTGTGATGAAAAGGGCATGTAGCTTTTTGATGAGAAGGCTATGGAACATTCTGATGACATGTGTCATGGAGCTTCGTGATGACAAGTTCATAGAGCATTGTGATTACAGTGTTCTTGGAGCATAGTGATGAGAAGGGTCATGGAGCCTTGTGATGAAAAGGCCATGGATCAGACGATCGATCACAAAGTGATCACTGAAGAAATCAAAGAGGAAATTAAAAAATACCCAGAAACAAATGACAATGGAGACACAACGACCCAAAACCTATGGGATGCAGCAAAAGCAGTTCTAAGAGGGAAGTTTATAGCAATACAATCCCACCTTAAGAAACAGGAAACATCTCGAATAAACAACCTAACCTTGCACGTAAAGCAATTAGAGAAAGAAGAACAAAAACATCCCAAAGTTAGCAGAAGGAAAGAAATCATAAAAATCAGATCAGAAATAAATGAAAAAGAAATGAAGGAAACGATAGCAAAGATCAATAAAACTAAAAGCTGGTTCTTTGAGAAGATAAACAAAATTGATAAACCATTAGCCAGACTCATCAAGAAAAAAAGGGAGAAGACTCAAATCAATAGAATTAGAAATGAAAAAGGAGAAGTAACAACTGACACTACAGAAATACAAAAGATCATGAGAGATTACTATAAGCAACTCTATGCCAATAAAATGGACAACCTGGAAGAAATGGACAAATTCTTAGAAATGCACAACCTGCCAAGACTGAATCAGGAAGAAATAGAAAATATGAACAGACCAATCACAAGCACTGAAATTGAAACTGTGATAAAAAGTCTTCCAACAAACAAAAGCCCAGGACAAGATGGCTTCACAGGCGAATTCTATCAAGCATTTAGAGAAGAGCTAACACCTATCCTTCTGAAACTCTTCCAAAATATAGCAGAGGGAGGAACACTCCCAAACTCATTCTACGAGGCCACCATCACCTTGATACCAAAACCAGGCAAGGATGTCACAAAGAAAGAAAACTACAGGCCAATATCACTGATGAACATAGATGCAAAAATCCTCAACAAACTACTAGCAAACAGAATCCAACAGCACATTAAAAGGATCATACACCATGATCAAGTGGGGTTTATTCCAGGAATGCAAGGATTCTTCAATATAAGCAAATCAATCAACGTGATACACCATTTTAACAAATTGAAGGAGAAAAACCATATGATCATCTCAATAGATGCAGAGAAAGCTTTCGACAAAATTCAACACCGATTTATGATAAAAACCCTGCAGAAAGTAGGCATAGAGGGAACTTTCCTCAACATATTAAAGGTCATATATGACAAACCCACAGCCAGCATCGTCCTCAATGGTGAAAAACTGAAACCATTTCCACTAAGATCAGGAACTAGACAAGGTTGCCCACTTTCACCACTCTTATTCAACCTAGTTTTGGAAGTTTTAGCCACAGCAATCAGAGAAGAAAAGGAAATAAAAGGAATCCAAATTGGAAAAGAAGAAGTTAAGCTGTCACTGTTTGCAGATGACATGATACTATACATAGAGAATCCTAAAGATGCTACCAGAAAACTACTAGAGTTAATCAATGAATTTGGTAAAGTTGCAGGATACAAAATTAATGCACAGAAATCTCTGGCATTCCTATATACTGATGATGAAAAATCTGAAAGTGAAATCAAGGAAACACTCCCATTTACCATTGCAACAAAAAGAATAAAATATCTAGGAATAAACCTACCTAAGGAGACAAAAGACCTGTATGCAGAAAATTATAAGACACTGATGAAAGAAATTAAAGATGATACAAATAGATGGAGAGATGTACCATGTTCTTGGATTGGAAGAATCAACATTGTGAAAATGACTCTACTACCCAAAGCAATCTACAGGTTCAATGCAATCCCTATCAAACTACCACTGGCATTTTTCACAGAACTAGAACAAAAAATTTCACAATTTGTATGGAAACACAAAAGACCCCGAATAGCCAAAGCAATCTTGAGAACGAAAAATGGAGCTGGAGGAATCAGGCTCCCTGACTTCAGACTATACTACAAAGCTACAGTAATCAAGACAGTATGGTACTGGCACAAAAACAGAAAGATAGATCAATGGAACAGGATAGAAAGCCCAGAGTTAAACCCACGGACATATGGTCAGCTTATCTTTGATAAAGGAGGCAGGAATATACAGTGGAGAAAGGACAGTCTCTTCAATAAGTGGTGCTGGGAAAACTGGATAGGGACATGTAAAAGTATGAGATTAGATCATTCCCTAACACCATACACAAAAATAAGCTCAAAATTCATTAAAGACCTAAATATAAGGCCAGACACTATCAAACTCTTAGAGGAAAACATAGGCAGAACACTCTATGACATAAATCACAGCAAGATCCTTTTTGACCCACCTCCTAGAGAAATGGAAATAAAGACAAAAATAAACACATGGGACCTAATGAAACTTCAAAGCTTTTGCACAGCAAAGGAAACCATAAACAAGACCAAAAGACAACCCTCAGAATGGGAGAAAATATTTGCAAATGAAGCAACTGACAAAGGATTAATCTCCAAAATTTATAAGCAGCTCATGCAGCTCAATAAGAAAAAAACAAACAACCCAATCCAAAAATGGGCAGAAGACCTAAATAGACATTTCTCCACAGAAGATATACAGACTGCCAACAAACACATGAAAGGATGCTCAGCATCTTTACTCATTAGAGAAATGCAAATCAAAACTACCATGAGATATCATCTCACACCAGTCAGAATGGCCATCATCAAAAAATCTAGAAACAATAAATGCTGGAGAGGGTGTGGAAAAAAGGGAACACTCTTGCACTGCTGGTGGGAATGTGAATTGGTACAGCCCCTATGGAGAACGGTATGGAGGTTCCTTAAAAAACTACAAATAGAACTACCATATGACCCAGCAATCCCACTACTGGGCATATACCCTGAGAAAACCATAATTCAAAAAGAGACATGTACCAAAATGTTCATAGCAGCCCTATTTACAATAGCCCGGAGATGGAAACAACCTAAGTGTCCATCATCGGATGAATGGATAAAGAAGATGTGGCACATATATACAATGGAATATTACTCAGCCATAAAAAGAAATGAAATTGAGCTATTTGTAATGAGGTGGATAGACCTAGAGTCTGTCATACAGAGTGAAGTAAGTCAGAAAGAGAAAGACAAATAGTGTATGCTAACACATATATATGGAATTTAAGAAAAAAAAGTCATGAAGAACATAGGGGTAAGACAGGAATAAAGACACAGACCTACTAGAGAATAGACTTGAGGATATGGGGAGGGGGAAGGGTAAGCTGTGACAAAGTGAAAGAGCGGCATGGACATATATACACTACCAAACGTGAGGTAGATAGCTAGTGGGAAGCAGCCGCATAGCACAGGGAGATCAGCTCGGTACTTTGTGACGGCCTGGAGGGGTGGGATAGGGAGGGTGGGAGGGAGACGCAAAAGGGAGGGGATATGGAAACATATGTATATGTATAACTGATTAAATTTGTTATAAAGCAACAACAAAATAAAAAAATAAAAAATAAAAAATAATAAAAAAAAAAAGGCCATGGATCATCGTGTTCGTTTGGGACATGGAGCATTGTTATGACAGTGGTAATGGAGCATTGTGATGGCAAGGGCATGGAGCATTGCGATGAGAAGGCCATGGAACTTTCTGGTGACATGTGTCATGGAGCTTTGTGATGACAAGGGCCTGGAGCAATGTGATGAGAGCGTTCATGGAGCATCGTGATGACAAAGACATGGAGCATTGTGATGCCAAGCGTCAAGGATCTTTGTGATGACAAATGTCATGGAGCATTTTGATGACAAGGGCATTGTGCATTGTGATGAGAAGGGCAGGAGCATTGTGATGAACGGGTCATGGAGCAATTTGATGAAAAGGGTCATGGAATATTTTGATGACAGGGGTTATGGAACATTGTGATGTCAGGGGTCATGGAGTATTTTGATGAAAAGGGTCATGGAGCATTTTGATAACAGGGGTTATGTAACATTGTGATGTCAGTGGTCATCAAACATTGTGATGATAATGCACGTAGCATTGTGATGACAGGACTCATGGAATATTGTGATGACAGGGGTGAGGGAGTATTGTGACGAATAGTGATGTAACATTGTGATATCAGTGGTGAGAGAGCATTTTGATGAGAAGTGTATGGAGCATTGTGATGACAAGGTTTATGGAGCATTGTGATGACAATATTGTGGAGCACTGTGATGACAAGCGCATGGTGCATTTTGATGTCATGTGTCGTGGAGCATCGTGCTGACAAGCGCATGGAGCATTGTGATGACAAGGATCATGGAGCATTGTGCTGAGAAAGACATAGAGCATGGAGATGACAAGGGTCAAAGAGCATTGTGATGAAAAGTTCATGGAGCATTGTGGTTAAAAACGTCTCAGAGACTGTTGATGATGAGGGCATATACCATTGTGATGACAAAGTTCAAGAAGCATTGTGATGACTGGAGTCACAGAGCATTGTGATGACAGGTGTCATGGAGCATTGTAATAACAGGGGAATGGAGCATTGTGATGACAAGGGCATGGAGCATTGTTCTAATAAGTTTCATGGATTATTGTGATGAGAGTTGGAATGGCGCATTGTGATGACAAGGGCATGGAACATTGTGATGACCAGGTCATGCAGTATTGTGAAGAGAGGTGTTAGGGTGCATTGTGATGACATATATAATGGCCCATTGTGATGACAATGGCATGAAGCATTGTGATGCCAAGTGTCATGGAGGATTCTGATGACAAAGGTAATGGAGCATTGTGATGACTATGGCTTGGAGCATTGTGATGACAAGGGTCAGGTAGCTTTGTGCTGAGAATTGCATGGAGAATTTTGATGACAAGGGTCATGGAGCATTCTGATGACAAGCTTGTGGAGTATTTTGATGACAATGACATAGAGCATTGTGATGAAAACGGCATGGGGCATTGTGATGAAAAATTCATGGAGCCTTTCGTGACAGGGTTCAAAAAGCATTTTGACGACAAGTGTCAGGGAGCATTGTGATGACAAGTGTATTGAGAATTGTGATGACAAAGGTCATAGAGCATTGTGATGAAAAGGGCATGGAGTATTGTAATGACAGGCATCATGGAGCGTTGTGATGACAAGTGTTATGGAACATTGTGATCACAAGTGTTTCGAGCATTGTGATGACAGAGGTCATGGATCATTTTGATTTCAAGGAGCATGGAGCATTGTGATGACAAGGGCATGAAGCAATGTGATCCCAAGGTTCATGGAGGATTGTGATGACAATCGTAATGGAGTATTGTGATGACAAGCGCATAGAGCATTGTAATGACAATGTCATGTAGCATTTTGCTGAAAAAGGCATGGAGCATTGTGATGACAGGTGTCATGGAGCACTGTGATGACAAACGTCACGGAGCACAGTGAATACAGGGGTCATGGAGCATTGGGATGACAAGGGCATGGATCATTGTGATGACAAGTGTCATGGAGCATTGGGCTGAAAATGTTCATGGAGTATTGTGATGACAGTGGTCATGGAGCATTGTGATGACAGAGGTCATAGAGAATTTTGATTTCATTGTGCTGACAATAGCCAGAAGCATTAGGATGATGGGCATGATGCACTGTGATGACAGGGTTCATGGACCATTGATATGAATAGGGGCATGGAGCAATGTGATTACAGGGGTCTGGGAGCATTGTGATGAAAAGGGCATGGAGCATTTTGATAAGAAGGCCATGGAATATTCTGATGACATGTGTCATGGAGCTTTGTGATGACAAGGTCATAGAGCATTGTGATTACAGTGTTCTTGGAGCATTGTAATGAGAAAGGTCATGGAGCCTTGTGATGAAAAGGCCATGGATCATTGTGTTGGCTTGGGACATGGACATTGTTGTGACAGGGGTAATGGAGCATTGTGATGGCAAGGGCATGGAGCATTGCGATAAGAAAGCCATGGAACATTCTGATGACATGTGTCATTGAGCTTTGTGATGAGAAGGGCATGGATCAATGTGATGAGAGCGTTCATGGAGCATCGTGATGACAAAGACATGGAGCATTGTGATGCCAAGCGTCATGGATCTGTGTGATGACAAATGTCATGGAGCATTTTGATGATAAGGGCGTTGTGCATTGTGATGAGAAGGGCAGGGAGCATTGTGATGACAGTGTCATGGAGCAATTTGATGAAAAGAGTCATGAAACATTTTGATGACATGGGTTATGGAACATTGAGGTGTCAGGGGTCATGGAGCATTTTGATGAAAAGGTTCATGGAGCATTTTGATGACAGGGGTTATGTAACATTGTGATGTCAGTGGTCATCAAACATTGTGATGATAATTCATGTAGCATTGTGATGACAGGAGTCATGGAACATTGTGATGACAGGGTTGAGGGAGTATTGTGACGAATAGTGATGTAATATTGTGATATCAGTGGTGAGAGAGCATTTTGATGAGAGGTGCATGGAGCATTGTGATGACAAATTTTATGGAGAATTGTGATGACAAGATTGTGGAGCACTGTGATGACAAGTGCATGGTGCACTGTGATGACATGTGTTGTGGAGCATCGTGCTCACAAGCGCATGGAGCATTGTGATGACAAGGTTCATGGGGCACTGTGCTGAGAAAGGCATAGTGCATGGTGATGACAAGGGTCAAAGAGCATTGTGATGAAAAGTTCATAGAGCATTGTGGTTAAAAACGTCACAGAGACTGTTGATGATGAGGGCATGGACCATTGTGATGACAAAGGTCAAGAAACATTGTGATGACTGGAGTCACAGAGCATTGTGATGACAGGGTTCATGGAGCATTGTAATAACAAGGGAATGGAGCATTGTGATGACAAGGACATGGAGCATTGGTCTAATATGTTTCATGGATTATTGCGATGAGAATTGGAATGGCGCATTGTGATGACAAGGGCATGGAGCATTGTGATGACCAGGTCATGCATTATTGTGAAGACAGGTGTCAGGGAGCATTGTGATGACATATATAATGGCCCATTGTGATGACAATGGCATGAAGCATTGTGATGCCTAGTGTCATGGAGGATTCTGATGACAAAGGTAATGGAGCATTGTGATGACAATGGCTTGGAGCATGGTGATGACAAGGGTCAGGTAGCTTTGTGCTGAGAATTGCATGGAGAATTATGATGACAAGGGTCATGGAGCATTCTGATGACAAGCTTGTGGAGTATTTTGATGACAATGACATGGAGCATTGTGATGAAAATGGCATGGGGCATTGTGATGAAAAAGTCATGGAGCCTTTCGTGACCGGGTTCAAAAAGCATTCTGACGACAAGTGTCAGGGAGCATTGTGATGACAAGTGTATTGAGAATTGTGATGACAAAGGTCATGGAGCATTGTGATGAAAAGGTCATGCAGTATTGTGATGACAGGCATCATGGAGTGTTGTGATGAAAGTGTTATGGAACATAGTGATCACAAGGGTTTGGATCATTGCAATGACAGAGGTCATGGATCATTTTGATTTCAAGGAGCATGGAGCATTGTGATGACAAGGTCTTGAAGCAATGTGATCCCAAGGTTCATGGAGGATTTTGATGACAATGGTAATGGAGTATTGTGTTGACAAGCGCATAGAGCATTGTAATGACAAGGTCATGTAGCATTTTGCTGACAATGGCATGGAGCATTGTAATGACAGATGTCATGGAGCACTGTGATGACAAGCGTCACGGAGCATTGTGAATACAGGGGTCATGGAGCATTGGGATGACAAGAGCATGGATCATTGTGATGACAGGGATCATGGAGCATTGTGATGACAGAGGTCATGGAGAATTTTGATTTCACTGTGTTGACAATAGCCGGAAGCATTATGATGATGGGCATGGTGCATTGTGATGACAGTGTTCATGGAGCATTGAGATGAAAAGGGGCATGGAGCATTGTGATTACAGGGGTCTGGGAGCTTTGTGATGACAAGGGCATGGAACAGTTTGATGAGAAGGCCATGGAACATTCTGATGACATGTGTCAAGGAGCTTTGTGATGACAAGGGCATGGAACATTGTGATTACAGGTGTTTTGGAGCATTGTGTTGACAAGGGTCATGGTGCCTTGTGATGGCAAGGCCATGGAACATTGTGATGGCAGGGGTCATGAAACATTGCTATGACAGGTGTAATGGAGCATTTTGATGAGAAGGGCATGGAACATTGTGATTACAAGGTTTATGGAGCATTGCCATGACAAATTTCTGCACCGTTGGCGTGAAAAGCGCGTGGCTCATTGTGATGATAAAGGACATGGAGTATTTTTCGGACAAATGCATGGAGCATTGTGATGACAAGGGTCACGGAGCATTGTGATGAAAATTTCATGGAGCATTGTGGTTCCAAATGTAACAGAGCCCTGTGATGACGCGGGCATCGACCATTGTGATGACAAATGTTATGAAGAATTTTGATGACTGCAGTCAAAGAGCATTGTGAACACAGGGGTCATAGAGCATTGTGATGACAAGGGCAAGGAGCATTGTGCTGAGAAAGGCAAAGAGCATTGTGATGACAAGGGGCAAAGAGCATTGTGATGAAATGTTCATGGATCATTGTGGTTAAAAAGGTCACAGAGACTGTTGATGATGAGGGCATGGACCATTGTGATGACAAAGGTCATGGAGCATTGTGATGACTGGAGTCACGGAGCATTGTGATGACAGGGGTCATGGAGCATTGTGATAACAAGGGCATGGAGCATTGTGAAGACAAGGGCACGGAGCATTGTGATGACCAGGTCTTGCTCTATTGAGAAGAGAGTTGTCAGGGAGCACTGTGATGACATATGTAATGGCCCATTGTGATAACAACGGCCTGGAGCATTGTGATGCCAAGTTTCATGGAGGATTCTGATGATAAAGTTAATGGAGCATTGTGATGACATGGGTCAGTGATCATTGTGCTGAAAAGTGCATGGAAAATTGTGGTGACAAAGGTCATGGAGCATTCTGATGACAAGCTTGTGGAGTATCTTAATGACAATGGCATGGAGCATTGTGATGAAATTGTCATGGGGATTTGTGATGAAAAAGGCATGGAGCCTTTTCCTGACAGGGTTCAAGGATCATTCTGACGACAAGTGTTAGGGAGCATTGCGATGAAAAGTGTATTGAGAATTGTGATGACAAAGGTCATGGAGCATTGTGATGAAAAGGGCATGGAGTATTGTGATGGCAGGCATCATGGAGCGTTGTGATGACAAGTGTTATTGAACAATGTGATTCCAAGTGTTTGGAGCATGGTGATGAGAGGGGTCATGGATCATTTTGATTTCAAAGTCCATGGAGCATTGTGATGACAAGGGCATGAAGCAATGTGATCCCAAGGTTCATGGAGGTTTGTGATGACAATGGTAATTGAGTATTGTGATGACAAGCACATAGAGCTTTTTAATGACAATGTCATTTAGCATTTTGCTGACAATGGCATGGAGCATTGTGATGACAAGTGTCATGGAGCATTGGGCTGAAAATGTTCATGGAGTATTGTGATGACAGGGGTCATGGAGCATTGTGATGAGTAGGGAATGGTGCATTGTGATGACAAGAGTCCCGGATCATTGTGTTGTCAGGTGTCATGGAGTGTTTTGATGACAGTGGTCATGGAGCATTTTGATGATATTTGTCATGGAGCATTGTGATGAGAATTTCATGGAGCATTGGGCTGAAAATATTCATGGAGTATTGTGATGACAGGGGTCATGTAGCATTGTGATGACAAGGGATTGCAGCATGGTGATGACAAGGTCCTGGAGAATTGTGATGATAAAAGCATGGAGACTTCTGATGAGAAGTCTCATGTCGCATTCTGATGAAAAGCGGCATGGAGCATTGTGATTACAGGGGTCTTGGAGCATTGTGATGACAAGGGCCTGGAGCATTGTGAGGAGAAGGCCATTGAGCATTCTGATGACATGTGTCATTGAGCTTTGAGATGACAAGGGCATGGAGCACTGTGATTACAGGTGTCTTGGAAAATTGTGATGAAAAGGCATGGATCATTGTGATGAAAAGGCATGGAGCCTTTCATGACAGGGTTCAAGGAGCATACTGACGACAAGTGTCAGGGAGCATTGTGATGACAAGTGTATTGAGAATTGTGATGACGAAGGTCATGGAGCCTTGTGATGAGAAGACCTTGGATAATTGTGATGATGAGCGTCATAGGGTGTTGTGATGTTAAGTGTTATGGAACACTGTGATCACAAGGGTTTGGAGCATTATGATGACAGTGGTCATGGATAATTTTGATTTCATTGTGATGACAATAGCCTGAAGCATTTTGATGATGGGCATGGAGCATTCTGATGACAGGCTTCATGGAGCATTGAGATGAAAAGTAGCATGGAGCATTGTGAATACAGGGTTCTTGGAGCATTGTGATGACAAGGGCATGGAGGATTGTGATGAGAAGGCCATGGAACATTCTGATGGCATTCGTCATGGGTCTTTGTGATGACAAGTGCATGGAGCATTGTGATTAGAGGGGTCTTGGAGCATTGTGATGACAAGGGTCATGGAGCCTTGTGATGACAGGGCCGTGGAACATTGTGTGGGCAGGGGTCATGGAGCATTCTTATGACATAGGTAATGGAGCATTGTGATGAGAAGGGCATTGAGCATTGTTCTGAAAGGTTTCATGGATTTTTGTGATGAGATTGGACATGGAGCACTGTGATGACAAGGGCAAGGAACACTGTGATTCATGGGTCATGGAGGATTGTAATGACAAGGGCATGGAGCATTGTGATGAGAAGGGCATCGAGCATTGTGATGACAAGTGTCATGGAGCTTTGTGATGACAAGGGCATGGAGCAATGTGATGAGAGTGTTCATGGAGCATTGTGATGACAATGACATGGAGCATTTTGATGCCAAGTGTCATGGAGCTTTGTGATGACAAAGGTCATTGAGCATTTTGAACACAAGGGTATGGTGCATTGTGATGAGAAGGGCAGGGAGCATTTTGATGACAGGGTCATGCAGCAATTTGATGAAAAGTGTAATGGAACATTTTGATGACACTGGTTATAGAACATTGTGATGCCAGGGGTCATGGAGCTTTGGGATGAAAAGGATCATGGAGCATTTTGATGACAGGCGTTATGGAACATTGTGATGTCTGGGGTCATGGAACACTGTGCTGATAAGGGGATGTAGCATTGTGATGACAGGGGTCATGGAGCATTGTGATAACAGGGGTGAGTGAGGATTGTGATGACTAGTGATGGAACATTGTGATATCTCATGTGAGAGAGCATTTGGATGAGAAGTGCATGGAGCATTGTGATTACAAGGTTTATGGAGCATAGCGATGACAAGGTTGTGGATCATTGTGATGAAAAGCGCATGGCACTTTGTGATGACAACGGTCATGGAGCATTGTCCTAACAAAGGCATGGAGCATTGTGATGACAAGGGTCACAGAGAATTGTGATGAAAGGTTCATGGAGCATTGTGTTTACAAAGGTCATAGAGCCTTGTGATAATGCGCGCATGGACCGTTGTGATGACAATCGTTATGAAGCATTGTGATGACTGGAGTCAAGGAGCATTGTAATGACAGGGGTCATGGAGCATTGTGATGACAAGGGCATGGAGCATTGTGATGACAGGGGCATGGAGCATTGGTCTGAAATGTTTCATAGATTATTGTGATGACATTGCACATGGTGCATTGTGATGACAAGGGCATGGAGCATTTTGATGAGAAGGCCATGGAACATTCTGCTGACATGTGTCAAGGAGCTTTGTGATGACAAGGGCATGGAGCATTGTGATTACAGGGGTCTTGGAGCATTGTGATGACAAGTGTCATGGAGCCTTGTGATGACAAGTCCGTGGAACATTGTGATGGCAGGGGTCATGGAGCATTGTTATGACAGGTGTCATGGAGCATTGTGATGACAAGGGCATGGAGCATTGTGATAACAGGTTCATTGAGCATTGGTCTGACAAGTTTCCTAGATTATTGTGATGACAGTGGACATGGTTCATTGTGATGACAAGGGCTTGGAGCATTGTGATGACAAGGGCATGGAATTTTGTGAAGACAGGTGTCAGGGAGCATTGTGATGACATATGTCATGGTCCATTGCGATGACAATGGCATGGAGCACTGTGATGCCAAATGTAATGGAGGATTGTGATGACAAATATAATGGAGCATTGTGATGACTAGGGCTTGGAGCATTATGTTGACAAGGGCCATTGAGAATTTTCATGCAAATGTCGGGAAGCATTGTGATGACAAGGTCCTGGAGCACTGTGAGGAGAAAATCATGGAGCCTTGTGATGACAAATCTCATGGAGCATACTGATGAAAAGGGGCATGGAGCATTCTGATTACAGGCGTTTTGGAACATTATGATAACTAGGGCATGGAGCATTGTGATGACAAGGGCATGGACCATTGGTCTAATAATTTTCATGGATTATTGTGAGGACAGTTGGAATGGCGCATTGTGATGACAAGGTTATGGAGCATTGTGATGACCAGGTTATGCATTATTGTGAAGAGTGGTGTCATGGAGCATTGTGATGACATATGTAATGGCTCATTGTGATGACAATGTCATGGAACATTGTGATGCCAAGTGTCATGGAGGATTCTGATGACAAAGGTAATGGAGCTTTGTGATGAAAATGGCTTGAAGCATTGTGATGACAAGGGTCAGGAAGCATTGTTCTGACAAGTGCATGGAGAATTGTGATGACAATGTTCATGGAGCATTCTGATGACAAGCCTGTGGAGTATTTTGATGACAATGGCATGGAGCATTTTGATGAAAATGGCATGGGGTTTTGTGATGAAAAAGGCATGGAGCCTTTTTGTGACAGGTTTCAAGAGGCATTCTGACGACAAGTGTCAGGGAACATTGTGATGACAAGTGTATTGAGAATTGTGATGACAAAGGTCATGAAGCACTGTGATGAAAAGGGCATGGATTATTGTGATGAGAGACATCATGGAGCGTTGTGATGACAACTGTTATGGAACATTGTGATCACAAGGGTTTGTAGCATTGTGATGACAGAGGTCATGGATCATTTTGATTTCAAGGAGCATGGAGCTTCGTTATGACAAGGGCATGAAGCAATGTGATCCTAGGTTCATGGAGGATTGTGATGACAGTGGTAAAGGAGTACTGTGATGACAAGCGCATAGAGCATTGTAATGACAAGGTCATGTAGCATTTTGCTGACAAAGTCATGGAGCATTGTGATGACAGGTGTCATGGAGCATTGTGATGACAAGCGTCACGGAGCATTGTGAATACAGGGGTCATGGAGCATTGGGATGAAAATGGTATGGATGATTGTGATGAAAAGGGTCATGGAGCATTGGGCTGAAAATGTTCATGGAGCATTGTGATGACTATGGAATGGAGCATTGTGATGACAAGCGTCCCAGATCATTGTGTTGTCAGGTGTTATGGAGTGTTGTGATGACAGTGGTCATGGAGCATTTTGATGATATTTGACATGGAGCACTGTGATGAGAATTTCATGGAGCATTGGGCTGAAAATGTTCATGGAGTATTGTGATGACAGGGGTCATGGAGCATGGTGATGACAAGGTCCTGGAGCACTGTGATGATAAGAGCATGGAGATTTGTGATGACAAGTCTCATGGAGCATTCTAATGAAAAGGGGCATGGAGCATTGTGATTACAGGGGTCTTGGAGCATTCTGATGACATGTGTCATGGAGCTCTGTGATTACAAGGGCATGGAGCACTGTGATTACAGGGGTCTTGGAGCATTGTGATGAAAAGGGCATGGATCATTGTGATGAAAAGGCATGGAGCCTTGTCATGACAGGTTTCAAGGAGCATACTGACGACATGTGTCAGGGAGCATTGTGATGACAAGTGTACTGAGAATTGTGATGACAAAGGTCATGAAGCATTGTGATGAGAAGACCATGGATAATTGTGGTGATGAGCGTCATAGGGTGTTGTGATGATAAGTGTTATGGCACTTTGTGATCACAAGGGTTTGGAGCATTATGATGACAGTGGTCATGGATAATTTTGATTTCATTGTGATGACAATAGCCTGAAGCATTATAATGATGGGCATGGTGCATTTTGATGACAGGCTTCATGGAGCATTGAGATGAAAAGTGTCATGGAGCATTGTGATTACAAGTGTCTTGGAGCACTGTCATGACAAGGGCATGTAGCACTGTGATGAGAAAGCCATGGAACATTCTGATGGCATGCTTCATGGAGCTTTGTGATGACAAGGCCATGGATCATTGTGATGGCAGGGGTCATGGAGCATTGTTATGACAGAGGTAATGGATCATTGTGATGATAAGGGCATTGAGCATTGGTCTGAAATATTTCATGGATTACTGTGATGAGAAGGGCATTGAGCATTGTGATGACAAGTGTCATGGAGCTTTGTGATGACAAGGGCATGGAGCAATGTGATGAGAAGGTTCATGGAGCACTGTGATGACAATTGCATGGATCATTGTGATGCCAACGGTCATGGAGCTTTGTGATGACAAAGGTCATGGAGCATTTTGATGACAAGGGTGTGGTGCATTGTGATGAGAAAGGCAGGGAGCATTTTGATGACAGGGTCATGCAGCAATTTGATGAAAAATGTAATGGAACATTTTGATGACAGGGGTTATAGAACATTGTGATGCCAGGGGACATGGAGCTTTGGGATGAAAACGGTCATGGAGCATTTTGATGAAGGTGGTTATGGAACATTGTGATGTCAGGGGTCATAGAACATTGTGCTGATAAGGGGATGTAGCATTGTGATGACAGTGTTCAAGGAACATTGTGATAACAGGGGTGAGGGAAGATTGTGATGACTAGTGATGGAACATTGTGATATCTCATGTGAGAGAGCATTTGGATGAGATGTGCATGGAGCATTGTGCTTACAAGGTTTATGGAGCATAGCGATGACAAGGTTGTGGATCATTGTGATGAAAAGCGCATGGCACACTGTGATGACAAGGGTCATGGAGCATTGTTCTGACAAAGGCATGGAGCATTGTAATGACAAGTGTCACACAGCATTGTGATGAAAAGTTCATGGAGCATTGTGGTTAGAAATGTCACAGAGCCTTGTCATGACGCGGGCATGGACCGTTGTGATGACAAACATTATGAAGCATTGTGATGACTGGAGTCACGGAGCATTGTGATGACAGGGGTCAGGGAGCATTGTGATGACAAGGGAATGGAGCATTGTGATGACAGGGTCATGGAGCATTGTGATGACAGGGGCATGGAGCATTGGTCTGACAAGTTTCAAAGATTATTTTGATGACATTGGACATGGTGCATTGTGATGACAATGGCATGGAGCCTTTTGATTTGAAGGCCATGGAACATTCTGATGACATGTGTCATGGAGCTTTGTGATGACAAGGGCATGGAGCATTGTGATTACAGGGGCCTTGGAGCATTGTGATGACAAGCGTCATGGAGCCTTGTGATGACAAGGCCGTGGAACATTGTGATGGCAGGGGTCATGGAGATTTGTTATGACAGGGGTCATGAAGCATTGTGATGACAAGGGAATGGAGCATTGTGATGACAAGGGCATGGAATATTGTGAAGACAGGTGTCAGGGAGCATTGTGATGACATATGTCATGGTCCATTGTGATGACAATGGCATGGAGCATTGTGATGCCAAATGCAATGGAGGATTGTGATGACAAATATAATGGAGCATTGTGATGACTAGGGCTTGGAGCATTATGATGACAAGGGCCATTGAAAATTTTCACGAAAATGTCGTGAAGCATTGTGATGACAAGGTCCTGGAGCATTGTGATGAGAAAACCATGGAGCCTTGTGATGACAAATCTCATGGAGCATACTGATGAAATGGGGCATGGAGCATTCTGATTACAGGGGTTTTGGAACATTGTGATAACTAGGGCATGGAGCATTGTGATGAAAATGGCATGCAGCATTGGTCTAATAAGTTTCATGGATTATTGTGATGAAAGTTGGAATGGCACATTGTGATGACAAGGGCATGGAGCATTGTAGTGACCAGGTCATGCAGTATTGTGAAGAGAGCTGTCAGGGAGCATTGTGATGAAATATGTAATGGCCCATTGAGATGACAATGGCATGGAGCATTGTGATGCCTAGTGTCATGGAGGATTCTGATGACAAAAGTAATGGAGCATTGTGCTGACCAGTGGATGGAGAATTGTGATAACAAGGGTCATGGAGCATTCTGATGACAAGGTTGTGGAGTATTTTGATGACAATGGCATGGAGCATTGTGATGAAAATGGCATTGGGCTTTGTGATGAAAAATGCATGGAGCCTTTTCATAACAGGGTTCAAGGAGCATTCTGATGACAAGTGTCAGGGAGCCTTGTGATGACAAGTGTATTGAGAATTGTGATGACAAAGGTCATGGAGCATTGTGATGAAAAGAGCATGGATTATTGTGATGGCAGGCATCATGGAGCGCTGTGATGACAAGTGTTATGGAACACTGTGATCACAAGGGTTTGGAGCATTGTGATGACAGAGGTCATGGATCATTTTGATTTCAAGGAGCATGGAGCATTGTGGTGACAAGGGCATGAAGCAATGTGATCCCAAGGTTCATGGAGGACTGTGATGGCAATGGGAATGGAGTATTGTGATGACAAGCACATAGAGCATTGCAATGTCAAGGTCAGGTAGTATTTTGCTGACAAAGGCATGGAGCATTGTCATGACAGGTGTCATGGAGCACTGTGAATACAGGGGTCATGCAGTATTGGGATGACAAAGTCATGGATGATTGTGATGACAAGAGTCATGGAGCATTGGGCTGAAAATGTCCATGGAGTATTGTGATGACAGGGGTCATGGAGCATTGTGATGAGTAGGGAATGGAGCATTGTGATGACAAGAGTCCCTGATCATTGTGTTGTCAAGTGTGATGGAGTGTTGTGATGACAGTGGTCATGGAGCATTTTGATGATATTTGTCATGGAGCATTGTGATGAGATTTTTATGGAGCATTGGGCTGAAAATGTTCATGGAGTATTGTGATGACAGGTGTCATGGAGCATTGTGATGACAAGGGAATGGAGCATGGTGATGACAAGGTCTTGTAGCATTGTGATGATAAGACCATGGAGACTTGTGATGACAAATCTCTTGGAGCATTCTGATGAAAAGGGGCATGGAGCATTGTGATTCCATGGGTCTTGGAGCATTGTGATGACAAGGGCATGGAGCATTGTGAGGAGAAGGCCATGGAACATTCTGATGACATGTGTCATGGAGCATTGTGAAGAAAAGGGCATGGAGTATTGTGATGGCAGGCATCATGGAGCGTTGTGATGACAAGTGTTATGGAACATTGTGATTCCAAGTGTTTGGAGCATGGTGATGAGAGGGGTCCTGGATCATTTTGATTTAAAGGTGCATGGAGCATTGTGATGACAAGGGCATGAAGCAATGTGATCCCAAGGTTCATAGAGGTTTGTGATGACAATGGTAATGGAGTATTGTGATGCCAAGCGCATAGAGCCTTGTAATGACAATGTCATGTAGCATTTTGCTGACAATGGCATGGAGAATTGTGATGACAAGTGTCATGGAGCATTGGGCTGAAAATGTTCATGGAGTATTGTGATGACAGGGGTCATGGAGCATTGTGTTGAGTAGGGAATGGAGCATTTTGATGACAAGAGTCCCGGATCATTGTGTTTTCAGGTGTCATGGAGTGTTTTGATGACAGTGGTCATGGAGCATTTTGATGATATTTGTCATGGAGCATTGTGATGAGAATTTCATGGAGCATTGGGCTGAAAATATTCATGGAGTATTGTGATGACAGGGGTCATGGAGCATTGTGATGACAAGGGATTGCAGCATGGTGATGACAAGGTCCTGGAGAATTGTGATGATGAAAGCATGGAGATTGTGATGAGAAGTCTCATGGAGCATTCTGATGAAATGGGGCATGGAGCATTGTGATTACAGGGGTCTTGGAGCATTGTGATGACAAGGGCCTGGAGCATTGTGAGGAGAAGGCCATGGAGCATTCTGATGACATGTGTCATTGAGCTTTGAGATGACAAGGGCATGGAGCACTGTGATTACAGGTGTCTTGGAACATTGTGATGAAAAGGCATGGATCATTGTGATGAAAAGGAAAGGAGCCTTGTCATGACAGGGTTCAAGGAGCATACTGACGACAAGTGTCAGGGAGCATTGTGATGACATGTGTATTGAGAATTGTGATGACAAAGATCATGGAGCATTGTGATGAGAAGACCATGGATAATTGTGATGATGAGCGTCATAGGGTGTTGTGATGTTAAGTGTTATGGAACATTGTGATCACAAGGGTTTGGAGCATTATGATGACAGTGGTCATGGATAATTTTGATTTCATTGTGATGACAATAGCCTGAAGCATTTTGATCATGGGCATGGAGCATTCTGATGACAGGCTTCATGGAGCATTGAGATGAAAAGTAGCATGGAGCATTGTGAATACAGGGGTCTTGGAGCATTGTCATGACAAGGGCATGGAGGATTGTGATGAGAAGGCCATGGAACATTCTGATGGCATGCGTCATGGGGCTTTGTGATGACAAGGGCATGGAGCATTGTGATTAGAGGGGTCTTGGAGCATTGTGATGACAAGGGTCATGGAGCCTTGTGATGACAGGGCCGTGGATCATTGTGTGAGCAGGGGTCATGGAGCATTGTTATAACAGAGGTAATGGAGCATTGTGATGAGAAGGGCATTGAGCATTGGTCTGAAAGGTTTCATGGATTTTTGTGATGAGATTGGGCATGGAGCACTGTGATGACAAGGGCAAGGAACACTGTGATACATGGGTCATGGAGGATTGTAATGACAAGGGCATGGAGCATTGTGATGAGAAGGGCATCGAGCATTGTGATGTCAATTGTCATGGAGCTTTGTGATGACAAGGGCATGGAGCAATGTGATGAGAGGGTTCATGGAGCATTGTGATGACAATGACATGGAGCATTGTGATGCCAAGGGTCATGGAGCTTTGTGATGACAAAGTCATGGAGCATTTTGATGACAAGTGTGTGGTGCATTGTGATGAGAAGGGCAGGGAGCATTTTGATGACAGGGTCATGCAGCAATTTGATGAAAAGTGTAATGGAACATTTTGATGACAGGGGTTATAGAACATTGTGATGCCAGGGGTCATGGAGCTTTGGGATGAAAAGGGTCATGGAGCATTTTGATGACAGGGGTTATGGAACATTGTGATGTCAGGGGTCATGGAACACTGTGCTGATAAAGGGATGTAGCATTGTGATGAGAAGGGTCATGGAGCATTGTGATAACAGGCGTGAGTGAGGATTGTGATGACTAGTGATGGAACATTGTGATATCTCATGTGAGAGAGCATTTGGATGAGAAGTGCATGGAGCATTGTGATTACAAGGTTTATGGAGCATAGCGATGACAAGGTTGTGGATCATTGTGATGAAAAGTGCATGGCACTTTGTGATGACAACGGTCATGGAGCATTGTCCTAACAAAGGCATGGAGCATTGTGATGACAAGGGTCACAGAGAATTGTGATGAAAGGTTCATGGAGCATTGTGTTTACAAAGGTCATAGAGCCTTGTGATGATGCGCGCATGGACCGTTGTGATGACAATCGTTATGAAGCATTGTGATGACTGGAGTCACGGAGCATTGTGATGACAGGGGTCATGGAGCATTGTGATGACAAGGGCATGGAGCATTGTGATGTCAGGGGCATGGAACATTGGTCTGAAAAGTTTCATAGATTATTGTGATGACATTGCACATGGTGCATTGTGATGACAAGGGCATGGAGCATTTTGATGAGAAGGCCATGGAACATTCTGCTGACATGTGTCAAGGAGCTTTGTGATGACAAGGGAATGGAGCATTGTGATTACAGGGGTCTTGGAGCATTGTGATGACAAGCGTCATGGAGCCTTGTGATGACAAGTCCGTTTAACATTGTGATGGCAGGAGTCATGGAGCATTGTTATGACAGGTGTCATGGAGCATTGTGATGACAAGGGCATGGAGCATTGTGATGACAGGGTCATTGAGCATTGGTCTGACAAGTTTCCTAGATTATTGTGATGACAGTGGACATGGTTCATTGTGATGACAAGGGCATGGAGCATTGTGATGACAAGGGCATGGAGTATTGTGAAGACAGGTGTCAGGGAGCATTGTGATGACATATGTCATGGTCCATTGCGATGACAATGGCATGGAGCACTGTGATGCCAAATGTAATGGAGGATTGTGATGACAAATATAATGGAGCATTGTGATGACTAGGGCTTGGAGCATTATGTTGACAAGGGCCATTGAGAATTTTCATGCAAATGTCGGGAAGCATTGTGATGACAAGGTCCTGGAGCACTGTGATGAGAAAATCATGGAGCCTTGTGATGACAAATCTCATGGAGCATACTGATGAAAAGGGGCATGGAGCATTCTGATTACAGGCGTTTTGGAACATTATGATAACTAGGGCATGGAGCATTGTGATGACAAGGGCATGGACCATTGGTCTAATAATTTTCATGGATTATTGTGATGACAGTTGGAATGGCGCATTGTGATGACAAGGGCATGGAGCATTGTGATGACCAGGTTATGCATTATTGTGAAGAGTGGTGTCATGGAGCATTGTGATGACATATGTAGTGGCTCATTGTGATGACAATGTCATGGAGCATTGTGATGCCAAGTGTCATGGAGGATTCTGATGACAAAGGTAATGGAGCTTTGTGATGAAAATGGCTTGAAGCATTGTGATGACAAGGGTCAGGAAGCATTGTTCTGACAAGTGCATGGAGAATTGTGATGACAATGTTCATGGAGCATTCTGATGACAAGCCTGTGGAGTATTTTGATGACAATGGCATGGGGCATTTTGATGAAAATGGCATGGGGTTTTGTGATGAAAAAGGCATGGAGCCTTTTTGTGACAGGTTTCAAGGAGCATTCTGACGACAAGTGTCAGGGAACATTGTGATGACAAGTGTATTGAGAATTGTGATGACAAAGGTCATGAAGCACTGTGATGAAAAGGGCATGGAGTATTGTGATGGCAGGCATCATGGAGCGTTGTGATGACAAGTGTTATGGAACATTGTGATCACAAGGGTTTGTAGCATTGTGATGAGAGAGGTCATGGATCATTTTGATTTCAAGGAGCATGGAGCTTCGTTATAACAAGGGCATGAAGCAATGTGATCCTAGGTTCATGGAGGATTGTGATGACAGTGGTAAAGGAGTACTGTGATGACAAGCGCACAGAGCATTGTAATGACAAGGTCATGTAGCATTTTGCTGACAAAGTCATGGAGCATTGTGATGACAGGTGTCATGGAGCATTGTGATGACAAGCGTCACGGAGCATTGTGAATACAGGGGTCATGGAGCATTGGGATGAAAATGGCGTGGATGATTGCGATGAAAAGGGTCATGGAGCATTGGGCTGAAAATGTTCATGGAGCATTGTGATGACCATGGAATGGAGCATTGTGATGACAAGAGTCCCGGATCATTGTGTTGTCAGGTGTTATGGAGTGTTTTGTTGACAGTGGTCATGGAGAATTTTGATGATATTTGACATGGAGCATTGTGATGAGAATTTCATGGAGCATTGGGCTGAAAATGTTCATGGAGTATTGTGATGACAGGGGTCATGGAGCATGGTGATGACAAGGTAATGGAGCATGGTGATGACAAGGTCCTGGAGCACTGTGATGATAAGAGCATGGAGATTTGGGATGACAAGTCTCATGGAGCATTCTAATGAAAAGGGGCATGGAGCATTGTGATTACAGGGGTCTTGGAGCATTCTGATGACATGTGTCATGGAGCTCTGTGATTACAAGGGCATGGAGCACTGTGATTACAGGGGTCTTGGAGCATTGTGATGAAAAGGGCATGGATCATTGTGATGAAAAGGCATGGAGCCTTGTCATGACAGGTTTCAAGGAGCATACTGACGACATGTGTCAGGGAGCATTGTGATGACAAGTGTACTGAGAATTGTGATGACAAAGATCATGAAGCATTGTTATGAGAAGACCATGGATAATTGTGTTGATGAGCGTCATAGGGTGTTGTGATGATAAGTGTTATGGCACTTTGTGATCACAAGGGTTTGGAGCATTATGATGACAGTGGTCATGGATAATTTTGATTTCATTGTGATGACAATAGCCTGAAGCATTATGATGATGGGCATGGTGCATTGTGATGACAGGCTTCATGGAGCATTGAGATGAAAAGTGGCATGGAGCATTGTGATTACAAGTGTCTTGGAGCACTGTCATGACAAGGGCATGTAGCACTGTGATGAGAAAGCCATGGAACATTCTGATGGCATGCTTCATGGAGCTTTGTGATGTCAAGGCCATGGTTCATTGTGATGGCAGGGGTCATGGAGTATTTTTATGACAGAGGTAATGGATCATTGTGATGATAAGGGCATTGAGCATTGGTCTGAAATATTTCATGGATTACTGTGATGAGAAGGGCATTGAGCATTGTGATGACAAGTGTCATGGAGCTTTGTGATGACAAGGGCATGGAGCAATGTGATGAGAAGGTTCATGGAGCATTGTGATGACAATTGCATGGATCATTGAGATGCCAACGGTCATGGAGCTTTGTGATGACAAAGGTCATGGAGCATTTTGATGACAAGGGTGTGGTGCATTGTGATGAGAAAGGCAGGGAGCATTTTGATGACAGGGTCATGCAGCAATTTGATGAAAAATGTAATGGAACATTTTGATGACAGGGGTTATAGAACATTGTGATGCCAGGGGACATGGAGCTTTGGGATGAAAACGGTCATGGAGCATTTTGATGAAGGTGGTTATGGAACATTGTGATGTCAGGGGTCATAGAACATTGTGCAGATAAGGGGATGTAGCATTGTGATGACACTGTTCATGGAACATTGTGATAACAGGGGTGAGGGAAGATTGTGATGACTAGTGATGGAACATTGTGATATCTCATGTGAGAGAGCATTTGGATGAGATGTGCATGGAGCATTGTGCTTACAAGGTTTATGCAGCATAGCGATGACAAGGTTGTGGATCATTGTGATGAAAAGCGCATGGCACACTGTGATGACAAGGGTCATGGAGCATTGTTCTGACAAAGGCATAGAGCATTGTAATGACAAGGGTCACACAGCATTGTGGTGAAAAGTTCATGGAGCATTGTGGTTACAAATGTCACAGAGCCTTGTCATGACGTGGGCATGGACCGTTGTGATGACAAACATTATGAAGAATTGTGATGACTGGAGTCAAGGAGCATTGTGATGACAGTGGTATGGGAGCATTGTGATGACAAGGGCATGGAGCATTGTGATGACAGGGGCATGGAGCATTGTGATGACAGGGGCATGGAGCATTGTGATGCCAAATGTAATGGAGGATTGTGATGACATATATAATGGAGCATTGTGATGACTAGGGCTTGGAGCATTATGATGACAAGGGCCATTGAGAATTTTCAAGAAAATGTCGTGAAGCATTGTGATGACAAGGTCCTGGAGCATTGTGATGAGAAAACCTTGGAGCCTTGTGATGACAATCTCATGGAGCATACTGATGAAAAGGGGCATGGAGCATTCTGATTACAGGGGTTTTGGAACATTTTGATAAGTAAGGCATGGAGCATTGTGATGAAAAAGGCATGCAGCATTGGTCTAATAAGTTTCATGGATTATTGTGATGAAAGTTGGAATGGCGCATTGTGATGACAAGGGCATGGAGCATTGTAGTGGCCAGGTCATGCACTATTGTGAAGAGAGCTGTCAGGGAGCATTGTGATGAAAAATGTAATGGCCCATTGAGATGACAATGGCATGGAGCATTGTGATGCCAAGTGTCATGGAGGATTCTGATGACAAAAGTAATGGAGCATTGTGATGACAAGGGCATGGAGCATTGTGATGACAAACGTCAGGGTGCATTGTGTTGACAAGTGAATGGAGAACTGTGATGACAAGGGTCATGGAGCATTCTGATGACAAGCTTTTGGAGTATTTTGATGACAATGGCATGGAGCATTGTGATGAAAATGGCATTGGGCTTTGTGATGAAAAATGCATGGAGCCTTTTCATAACAGGGTTCAAAGAGCATTCTGATGACCACTGTCAGGGAGCTTTGTGATGACAAGTGTATTGAGAATTGTGATGACAAAGTTCATGGAGCATTGTGATGAAAAGAGCATGGATTATTGTGATGGCAGGCATCATGGAGCGCTGTGATGACAAGTGTTATGGAACATTGTGATCACAAGGGTTTGGAGCATTGTGATGACAGAGGTCATGGATCATTTTGATTTCAAGGAGCATGGAGCATTGTGGTGACAAGGGCATGAAGCAATGTGATCCCAAGGTTCATGGAGGACTGTGATGACAATGGGAATGGAGTATTGTGATGACAAGCACATAGAGCATTGCAATGACAAGGTCAGGTTGTATTTTGCTGACAAATGCATGGAGCATTGTTATGACAGGTGTCATGGAGCACTGTGAATACAGGGGTCATGGAGCATTGGGATGACAAAGTCATGGATGATTGTGATGACAACAGTCATGGAGCATTGGGCTGAAAATATTCATGGAGTATTGTGATGACAGGGGTCATGGAGCACTGTGATGTGTAGGGAATGGAGCATTGTGATGACAAGAGTCCCAGATCATTGTGTTGTCAGGTGTGATGGAGTGTTGTGATGACAGTGGTCATAGAGCATTTTGATGATATTTGTCATGGAACATTGTGATGAGAATTTCATGGAGCATTGGGCTGAAAATGTTCATGGAGTATTGTGATGACAGGTGTCATGGAGCATTGTGATGACAAGGGAATGGAGCATGGTGATGACAAGGTCCTGTAGCATTGTGATGATAAGACCATGGAGACTTGTGATGACAAATCTCATGGAGCATTCTGATGAAAAGGGGCATGGAGCATTGTGTTTCCATGGGTCTTGGAGCATTGTGATGACAAGGGCAAGGAGCATTGTGAGGAGAAGGCCATGGAGCATTCTGATGACATGTGTCATGGAGCATTGTGATGAAAAGGGCATGAAGTATTGTGATGACAGTGGTCATGGAGCCTTGTGATGACAAGGCCGTGGAACACTGTGATGTCAGGGGTCATGGAGCATTGTTATGACAGAGGTAATGGAGCATTGTGATGAGAAGGGCATGGAGCATTGTGATGACAAGCTTCAGGGAGCATTGTGCTGATAAGTGCATGGAGAATTGTGATGACAGTGGTCATGGAGCATTCTGATGACAAGCTTGTGGAGTATTTTGATGACAATGGCATGGAGCATTGTGATGAAAACGGCATGGGGCTTTGTGATGAAAAAGGCATGGAGCCTTTTCGTGACAGGGTTCAAGGAGCATTCTGACGACAAGTGTCAGGGAGCATTGTGATGACAAGTGTATTGAGAATTGTGATGAAAAATTTCATGGAGCATTGTGATGAGAAGGTCATGAAGTATTGTGATGACAGGCATCATGGAGCGTTGTGATGAATGGTTTTATGGAACATGGTGATCAGAATGTTTTGGAGCATTGCGATGACAGAGGTCATGGATCATTGTGATTTCAAGGAGCATGTAGCATTGTGAAGACAAGGGCATGAAGCAATGTGATCCCAAGTTTCATGGAGTAGAGTGATGACAATGGTAATGGAGTATTGTGATGACAAGCGCATAGAGCATTGTAATGCCAAGGTCATGTAGCATTTTGCTGACAAAGGCATGGAGCATGGTGATGACATTTGTCATGGAGCACTGTGATGACAAGCGTCACGAAGCATTGTGAATTCAGGGGTCATGGAGCATTGGGATGACAAGGGCATGGATCATTGTGATGACAAGAGTCATGGAGCATTGGGCTGAAAATGTTCATGGAGTATTGTGATGACAGGGGTCATGGAGCATTGCTATGACAGATGTCATTGAGAATTTTGATTTCATTGTCCTGACAATAGCTGGAAGCATTATTATGATTGGCATGATGCATTGTGATGACAGGGTTCATGGAGCATTGAGATGAAAAGGGGAATGGAGCATTGTGATTACAGGGGTCTTTGAGCATTGTGATGACAAGGGAATGGAGCATTTTGATGAGAAGGCTATGGAACTTAATAATGACATGTGTCATGGAGCTTTGTGATGACAAGGGCATGGAGCATTGTGATGACAAGTGTCATCGAGCCTTCTGATGACAAGGCCGTGGAACATTGTGATGGCAGGGGTCATGGAGCATTATTATGACAGGGGTAATGGAGCATTGTGATGAGAAGGACATGGAGCATTGTGATTACAAGTTTTATGGAGCATTTTGATGACAAATTTGTGGACCGTTTGGATGAAAAGTGCGTGGCACATTGTGATGACATGTGTCATGGAGCATTTTTCTGACAAAGGCATGGAGCATTGTGATGACAAGGGTCACGGAGCATTGTGATGAAAAGTTCATGGAGCATTGTGGTTACAATGGTAACAGAGCCATGTGATGACGCGGGTATAGACCATTATGATGAAAAATGTTATGAAGAACTGTGATGACTGGAGTCACGGAACAATGTGATGACAGGGGTTATGGAGCATTGTGATGAAAAGGGCATGGAGCATTGTGGTTACAATGGTAACAGAGCCTTGTGATGATGCGGGTATAGACCATTGTGATGACAAATGTTATGAAGAATTGTGATGACTGGAGTCACGGAACAATGTGATGACAGGGGTCATGGAGCATTGTGATGAAAAGGGCATGGAGCATTGTGCTGGCAAAGGCATAGAGCATTGTGATGACAAGGGTCAAAGAGCATTGTGATGAAATGTTCATGGAGCATTGTGGTTAAAAAGGTCACAAATACTGTTGATGATGAGGGCATGGACCATTGTGATGACAAAGGTCATGGAGCATTGTGATGACTGTAGTCACGGAGCATTGTGATGACTGGAGTCAAGGAGCATTGTGATGACTGGGGTCATGGGACATTGTGATAACAAGGGCATGGAGCATTGTGATGACAAGGGCATGGAGCATTGTTCTAATATGTTTCATGATTATTGCGATGACAGTTGGAATGGCGCATTGTGATGACTAGGGCATGGAGCATTGTGATGACCAGGTCTTGCAATATTGTGAAGATAGTTGTCAGGGAGCATTGTGATGTCATATGTAATGGCCCATTTTGATGACAATGGCATGGAGCATTGTGATGCCAAGTGTCATGGAGAATTCTCATGGCAAATGTAATGGAGCATTGTGATGACAATGGCTTGGAGCATTGTGATGAGAAGGGTCAGGGAACACTGTGCTGACAAGTGCATTGAGAATTGTGATAACAAGGGTCATGGAGCATTCTGATGACAAGCTTGTGGAGTATTTTGATGACAATGGCATGGAGCATTGTGATGAAAATGGCATGGGGCTTTGTGATAAAAAGTCATGCAGCCTTTCGTGACAGGTTTCAAAGAGCATGCTGATGACAAGTGTCAGGGAGCATTGTGATGACAAGTGTATTGAGAATTGTGATGAAAAAGGTCATGGAGCATTGTGATGAAAAGGGCATGGAGTACTGTTGTGACAGGCATCATAGAGCGTTGTGATGACAAGTGTTATGGAACATTGTGATCACAAGTGTTTGGAGCATTGTGATGACAGAAGTCATGGATCATTTTGATTTCAAAGAGCATGGAGCATTGTGATGACAAGGGCATGAAGCAATGTGATCCCAAGGTTCATGGAGGATTGTGATGACAATGGTAATGGAGTATTGTGATGACAAGCGCCTAGAGCATTGTAATGACAAGGTCATGTAACATTTTGCTGAGAAAGGCATGGAGCTTTGTGATGACAGGTGTCATGCAGCACTGTGATGACAAGCGTCACGGAACATTGTGAATACAGGGGTCATGGAGCATTGGGATGACAAGGGCATGGATGATTTTGATGACAAGGGTCATGGAGGATTGGGCTGAAAATGTTCATGGAGTATTTTGATGACAGTGGTCATGGAGCATTGTGCTGATAAGGGGATGTATCATTGTGATGACAGGGGTCATGGAACATTGTGATAACAGGGTTAAGGGAGAATTGTGATGACTAGTGATGGAACATTGTGATATCTCATGTGAGAGAGCATTTGGATGAGAAGTGCATGGAGAATTGTGATTACAAGCTTTATGGAGCATAGCAATGACAAGGTTGTGTAACATTTTGATGAAATGCGCATGGCCCAATGTGATGACAAGGGTCATGGAGCATTGTTCTGACAAAGGCATGGATAATTTTGATGACAAGTGTCACGGAGCATTGTGAAGAAAAGTTCATGGACCATTGTGGTTACAAAGGTCACAGAGCCTTGTGATGACACGGGAATAGACCGTTGTGATGACAAACGTTATGAAGCACTGTGATGACTGGATTCACGGAGCATTGTGATGACAGGGGTCATGGAGCAATGTGATGAATAGGGAATGGAGCATTGTGATGAAAGGGGCATGGAGATTTGGTCTGACAAGTTTCATAGATTATTGTGATGATAGTGGGCATGTAGCATTGTGAATGACAAGGACATGGAGCATTGTGATGACAAGGGCATGGAGTATTTTGAAGACGTGTCAGGGAGCATTGTGATGACAGGTGTCATGGAGCAGTGTGATGACAAGCGTCACGGAGCATTGTGAATACAGGGGTCATGGAGCATTGGGATGGCAAGGGCATGGATCATTGTGATGACAAGAGTCATGGAGCATTGGGCTGAAAATGTTCATGGAGTATTGTGATGACAGGGGTCATGGTGCATTGTGATGACTAGGGAATGGAGCATTGTGATGACAAGAGTCCCGGATCATTGTGTTGTCAGGTGTCATGGAGTGTTGTGATGACAGTGGTCATGGATCATTGTGATGATACTGGTCATGGAGCATTGTGATTAGAAGGTCATGGAGCACTGGCCTGAAAATGTTCATGGATTATTGTGATGACAGTGGTTATGGAGCATTTTGATGACAAGGGAATGAAGCATGGTGATGACAATGTCCTGGAGCATTGTGATGAGATGACCATGGAGACTGGTGGTGACCAGTCTCATGGAGCATTCTGAAGAAAAAGGGCATGGACCCACACCGCCCTTCCGGGAGCCTGTGCAGCCCGCCACTACCGGGGTCCCGGGATCCAGGGGCGGCTTCCCTGGGAGAACGCAAGGCGCGCCTCGGGCTGGTGCAACGTCACGCCGACCTCTGCCGCTGCAGGCTTGCCCCGCACTCCGTGCCCCTCCCTCCCGCCCGGCCTGAGTGAGCCAGAGTCCCCGAAGAGGCTTCTCCTTTAACCCTGTCCTATCTGAGCGAAGAACAGACGCCCTCCGGCGACCTACACGCAGAGGCGGGGCCAAATCCAAAGCTGAGACCCAGGAGCTGTGAGAACAAAGAAGAGAAAGGGAAACCTCTCCCAGCAGCCTCAGAAGCAGCGGATTAAAGCTCCACAATCAACTTGATGTACCCTGCATCTGCGGAATACATGAATAGACAACACATCATCCCAAATTGAGGAGCCCAGAGTCAGTGCTGTGCCTCTGAGGTGGGAGAGCCAACTTCAGGACACTGGTCCACAAGAGACCTCCCAGCTCCACATAATATCAAACGGCAAAAATCTTCCAGAGATCTCCATCTCAACACCAGCACCCAGCTTCACTCAACGACCAGCAGGCTACAGTGCTGGACACCCTGAGCCAAACAACTAGCAAGACAGGAACACAACACCACCCATTAGCAGAGAGGTGGCCTAAAATCATAAAAAGTCCACAGACACCCCAAAACACACCACCAGACGTGGACCTGCCCACCAGAAAGACAAGATGCAGCCTCATCCACCAGAACACAGGCACTAGTCCCCTCGACCAGGAAGCCTACACAACCCACTAAACCAACCTTAGCCACTGGGGACAGACACCAAAAACAACAGGAACTACGAACCTGCAGCCTGCAAAAAGGAGACCCCAAACACAGTAACATAAGCAAAATGAGAAGACAGAAAAACACACAGCAGGAGAAGGAGCAAGATAAAAACCCACCAGACCTAACAAATGAAGAGGTAATAGGCAGTCTACCTGAAAAAGAATTCAGAATAATGATGGTAAAGGTGATCCAAGATTCTATTTCCCAGATCCAAAATCTTGGAAATAGAATAGACAAAATGCAAGAAACAGTTAACAAGGACCTAGAAGAACTAAAGATGAATCAAACATCGATTAAAAACACAATACATGAAATAAAAAATACTCTAGATGGGATCAATAGCAGAATAACTGAGGCAGAAGAACGGATAAGTGAGGTGGAAGATAAAATAGTGGCAATAACTGCTGCAGAGCAAAATAAAGAAAAAAGAATGAAAAGAACAGAGGACAGTCTCAGAGACCTCTGGGACAACATTAAACGCACCAACATTCGAATTATAGGGGTTCCAGAAGAAGAAGAGAAAAAGAAAGGGACTGAGAAAATATTTGAAGAGATTATAGTTGAAAACTTCCCTAATATGGGAAAAGAAATAGTTAATCAAGTCCAGGAGGCACAGAGAGTCCCATACAGAATAAATCCAAGGAGAAATACGCCAAGACACATATTAATCAAACTGTCAAAAATTAAACACAAAGAAATCATATTAAAAGCAGCAAGGCAAAAACAACAAATAACACACAAGGGAATCCCCATCAGGATAACAGCTGATCTCTCAGCAGAAACTCTACAAGCCAGAAGGGAGTGGCAGGACATACTTAAAGTGATGAAGGAGAAAAACCTGCAACCAAGATTACTCTACCCAGCAAGGATCTCATTCAGATTTGATGGAGAAATTAAAACGTTTACAGACAAGCAAAAGCTGAGAGAGTTCAGCACCACCAAACCAGCTTTACAACAAATGCTAAAGGAACTTCTCTAGGCAAGAAACACAACAGAAGGAAAAGACCTACAATAATGAACCCAAAACAATTAAGAAAATGGGAATAGGAACATACATATCGATAATTACCTTAAATGTAAATGGACTAAATGCTCCCACCAAAAGACACAGAGTGGCTGAATGGATACAAAAACAAGACCCATCTATATGCTGTCTACAAGAGACCCACTTCAGACCTAGAGACACATACAGACTGAAAGTAAGGGGATGGAAAAAGATATTCCATGCAAATGGAAACCAAAAGAAAGCTGGAGTAGCAATTCTCATATCAGACAAAATAGACTTTAAAATAAGGACTACTAGAAGAGACAAAGAAGGACACTACATAATGATCAAGGGATCGATCCAAGAAGAAGATATAACAATTGTAAATATTTATGCAACCAACATAGGAGCACCTCAATACATAAGGCAAATACTAACAGCCATAAAAGGAGAAATCGACAGTAACACACTCATAGTAGGGGACTTTAACACCCCACTTTCACCAATGGACAGATCATCCAAAATGAAAATAAATAAGGAAACACAAGCTTTAAATGATACATTAAACAAGATGGACTTAATTGATATTTATAGGACATTCCATCCAAAAACAACAGAATACACATTTTTCTCAAGTGCTCATGGAACATTCTCCAGGATAGATCATATCTTGGGTCACAAATCAAGCCTTGGTAAATTTAAGAAAATTGAAATTGTATCAAGTATCTTTTCCGACCACAATGCTATGAGACTAGATATCAATTACAGGAAAAGAGCTGTAAAAAATACAAACACATGGAGGCTAAACAATACACTACTTAATAATGAAGTGATCACTGAAGAAATCAAAGAGGAAATTAAAAAATACCTAGAAACAAATGACAATGGAGACACGACGACCCAAAACCTATGGGATGCAGCAAAAGCAGTTCTAAGAGGGAAGTTTATAGCAATACAATCCCACCTTAAGAAACAGGAAACATCTCGAATAAACAACCTAACCTTGCACCTAAAGCAATTAGAGAAAGAAGAACAAAAACATCCCAAAGTTAGCAGAAGGAAAGAAATCATAAAAATCAGATCAGAAATAAATGAAAAAGAAATGAAGGAAATGATAGCAAAGATCAATAAAACTAAAAGCTGGTTCTTTGAGAAGATAAACAAAATTGATAAACCATTAGCCAGACTCATCAAGAAAAAAAGGGAGAAGACTCAAATCAATAGAATTAGAAATGAAAAAGGAGAAGTAACAACTGACACTACAGAAATACAAAAGATCATGAGAGATTACTATAAGCAACTCTATGCCAATAAAATGGACAACCTGGAAGAAATGGACAAATTCTTAGAAATGCACAACCTGCCAAGACTGAATCAGGAAGAAATAGAAAATATGAACAGACCAATCACAAGCACTGAAATTGAAACTGTGATAAAATATCTTCCAACAAACAAAAGCCCAGGACCAGATGGCTTCACAGGCGAATTCTATCAAGCATTTAGAGAAGAGCTAACACCTATCCTTCTGAAACTCTTCCAAAATATAGCAGAGGGAGGAACACTCCCAAACTCATTCTACGAGGCCACCATCACCTTGATACCAAAACCAGGCAAGGATGTCACAAAGAAAGAAAACTACAGGCCAATATCACTGATGAACATAGATGCAAAAATCCTCAACAAAATACTAGCAAACAGAATCCAACAGCACATTAAAAGGATCATACACCATGATCAAGTGGGGTTTATTCCAGCAATGCAAGGATTCTTCAATATATGCAAATCAATCAACGTGATACACCATATTAACAAATTGAAGGAGAGAAACCATATGATCATCTCAATAGATGCAGAGAAAGCTTTCGACAAAATTCAACACCCATTTATGATAAAAACCCTGCAGAAAGTAGGCATAGAGGGAACTATCCTCAACATAATAAAGGCCATATATGACAAACCCACAGCCAGCATCGTCCTCAATGGTGAAAAACTGAAACCATTTCCACTAAGATCAGGAACTAGACAAGGTTGCCCACTTTCACCACTCTTATTCAACCTAGTTTTGGAAGTTTTAGCCACAGCAATCAGAGAAGAAAAGGAAATAAAAGGAATTCAGATTGGAAAAGAAGAAGTTAAGCTGTCACTGTTTGCAGATGACATGATACTATACATAGAGAATCCTAAAGATGCTACCAGAAAACTACTAGAGTTAATCAATGAATTTGGTAAAGTTGCAGGATACAAAATTAATGCACAGAAATCTCTGGCATTCCTATATACTGATGATGAAAAATCTGAAAGTGAAATCAAGGAAACACTCCCATTTACCATTGCAACAAAAAGAATAAAATATCTAGGAATAAACCTACCTAAGGAGACAAAAGACCTGTATGCAGAAAATTATAAGACACTGATGAAAGAAATTAAAGATGATACAAATAGATGGAGAGATGTACCATGTTCTTGGATTGGAAGAATCAACATTGTGAAAATGACTCTACTACCCAAAGCAATCTACAGGTTCAATGCAATCCCTATCAAACTACCACAGGCATTTTTCACAGAACTAGAACAAAAAATTTCACAATTTGTATGGAAACACAAAAGACCCCGAATAGCCAAAGCAATCTTGAGAACGAAAAATGGAGCTGGAGGAATCAGGCTCCCTGACTTCAGACTATACTACAAAGCTACAGTAATCAAGACAGTATGGTACTGGCACAAAAACAGAAAGATAGATCAATGGAACAGGATAGAAAGCCCAGAGTTAAACGCACGGACATATGGTCACCTTATCTTTGATAAAGGAGGCAGGAATGTACAGTGGAGAAAGGACAGTCTCTTCAATAAGTGGTGCTGGGAAAACTGGATAGGGACATGTAAAAGTATGAGATTAGATCACTCCCTAACACCATACACAAAAATAAGCTCAAAATGGATTAAAGACCTAAATGTAAGGCCAGACACTATCAAACTCTTAGAGGAAAACATAGGCAGAACACTCTATGACATAAATCACAGCAAGATCCTTTTTGACCCACCTCCTAGAGAAATGGAAATAAAGACAAAAATAAACACATGGGACCTAATGAAACTTCAAAGCTTTTGCACAGCAAAGGAAACCATAAACAAGACCAAAAGACAACCCTCAGAATGGGAGAAAATATTTGCAAATGAAGCAACTGACAAAGGATTAATCTCCAAAATTTATAAGCAGCTCATGCAGCTCAATAACAAAAAAACAAACAACCCAATCCAAAAATGGGCAGAAGACCTAAATAGACATTTCTCCACAGAAGATATACAGACTGCCAACAAACACATGAAAGGATGCTCAACATCTTTACTCATTAGAGAAATGCAAATCAAAACTACCATGAGATATCATCTCACACCAGTCAGAATGGCCATCATCAAAAAATCTAGAAACAATAAATGCTGGAGAGGGTGTGGAAAAAAGGGAACACTCTTGCACTGCTGGTGGGAATGTGAATTGGTACAGCCCCTATGGAGAACGGTATGGAGGTTCCTTAAAAAACTACAAATAGAACTACCATATGACCCAGCAATCCCACTACTGGGCATATACCCTGAGAAAACCATAATTCAAAAAGAGACATGTACCAAAATGTTCATAGCAGCCCTATTTACAATAGCCCGGAGATGGAAACAACCTAAGTGTCCATCATCGGATGAATGGATAAAGAAGATGTGGCACATATATACAATGGAATATTACTCAGCCATAAAAAGAAATGAAATTGAGCTATTTGTAATGAGGTGGATAGACCTAGAGTCTGTCATACAGAGTGAAGTAAGTCAGAAAGAGAAAGACAAATACTGTATGCTAACACATATATATGGAATTTAAGAAAAAAAATGTCATGAAGAACATAGGGGTAAGACAGGAATAAAGACACAGACCTACTAGAGAATGGACTTGAGGATATGGGGAGGGGGAAGGGTAAGCTGTGACAAAGTGAAAGAGCGGCAGGGACATATATACACTACCAAACGTGAGGTAGATAGCTAGTGGGAAGCAGCCGCATAGCACAGGGAGATCAGCTCGGTACTTTGTGACCGCCTGGAGGCGTGGGATAGGGAGGGTGGGAGGGAGACGCAAAAGGGAGGGGATATGGAAACATATGTATATGTATAACTGATTAAATTTGTTATAAAGCAAAAAAATAAAATAAATTAAAAAAAAATAGGGCATGGAGCATTGTGATTACAGGGGTCTTGGACCATTGTGTTGATAAGGGTCATGGAGCCTTGTCATGACAAGGCCGTGGAACATTGTGATGGCAGGGGTCATGGAGCATTGTTATGACAGAGGTAATGGAGCATTTTGATGATAAGGGCAAGGAGCATTGTGATGACCAGGTCATGGAGTATTGTCAAAAGTGGTGTCAGGGAGCACTGTGATGACATATGTATTGGCCCTTTGTGATGACAATGGCATGGAGCATTGTGATGCCAAGTGTCATGGAGGATTCTGATGACAAAGGTAATGGAGCATTGTGATGACAATGGCTTGGAGCATAGTGATGACAAGAGTCAGCAAGCATTGTGCTGACAAGTGCATGGAGAATTGTGATGACAAGGGTCATGGAGCATTCTGATGACAAGCTTGTGTAGTATTTTGATGACAATGGCATGGAGCATTGTGATGAAAATCGCATGGGGCTTTGTGATGAAATAGGCATGGAGCCTTTTCGTGACAGGGTTCAAGGAGCATTCTGACGACAATTGTCGGGGAACATTGTGATGACAAGTGTATTGAGAATTGTGATGACAAAGGTCATGGAGCATTGTGATGAAAAGAGCATCGAGTATTGTGATGATAGGCATCATGGAGCATTGTGATGACAAGTGTTATGGAACATTGTGATCACAAGGGTTTGGAGCATTGCGATGACAGAGGTCATGGATCATTTTGATTTCAAGGAGCATGGAGCATTGTGATGACAAGGGCATGAAGCAATGTGATCCCAAGGTTCATGGAGGATAGTGATGACAATGGTAATGGAGTATTGTGATGAAAAGCGCATAGAGCATTGTAATGACAAGGTCATGTAGCATTTAGCTGAAAAATGCATGGAGGATTGTGATGACAGGAGTCATGCAGCACTGTGATGACAAGCGTCACGGAACATTGTGAATACAGGGGTCATGGGGCATTGGGATGACATATGGCATGGGCCATTAAGATGACAATGGCAGGGAGCATTGTGATGCCAAATGTAATGGAGGATTTTGATGACAAATATAATGGAGCACTGTGATGACTAGGGCTGGGAGCATTATGATGAAAAACCATGGATCCATGTGATGACAAGTCTCATGGAGCTTACTGATGAAAAAGGGCATGCAGCATTGTGATTACAGGGGTCTTGGAACTTTGTGATGACAAGGGCATGAAGCATTGTGAGGAGAAGTCCAAGGAGCATTCTGATGGCATGCATCATTGAGCTTTGTGAGGACAAGGGCATGGAGCATCGTGATTACATGGTTCTTGGAGCATTGTGATAAAAAGGGCATGGATCATTGTGATGAAAATGGCATGGAGCCTTGTCATGACAGGGTAAAAGTAGCATACAGACATCAAGTGTCAGGGAGCAGTATGATGACAAGTGTATTGAGCATTGTGATGACGAAGGTCATGGAGCATTGTGATGAGAAGACCATGGATAATTGTGATGACGAGCGTCATGGGGCACTGTGATGTCAAGTGTTATGGAATATTGTGATCACAAGGGTTTGGAGCATTGTTATGACAGAGGTCATGGAGCATTTGATTTCATTGTTATGACAATAGCATGAAGCATTATGATGATGGGCATGGTGCATTGTGATGACAGGTTTCATGGATCATTGAGATGAAAAGGGGCATAGAGCATTGTGATTACAGTGTTCTTGGAGCATTGTGATGAGAAGGGTCATGGAGCCTTGTGATGACAAGGCCATGGAACATCGTGATGGCAGGGGTCATGGAGCATTGTTATGACAGTTATAATGGAGCACTGTGATGGCAAGGGCATGGAGCATTGTGATGAGAATGTCATGGAGCATTCTGATGACATGTGTCATGGAGCTATGTGAAGTCAAGGGCATGGAGCAATGTGATGAGAGCGTTCATGGAGCATTGTTATGACAATGACATGGAACATTGTGATGCCAAGTGTCATGGATATTTTTGATGACAATGGTCATGGAGCATTTTGATGGCAAGGGCGTTGTGCATTGTGATGAGAAGGGCAGGGAGCATTGTGATGACAGGTTTCATGGAGCATTGAGATGAAAAGGAGCATGGAGCACTTTGATTACAGGGGTCTTGGAGCATGGTGATGACAAGGGCATGGAGCATTTTGATGAGAAGTCCATGGAACATTCTGGTGACATGTGTCATGGAGCTTTTTGATGACAACGGCATGGAGCATTGTGATTACAGGTGTCTTGGAGCATTGTGATGACAAGTGTCATTGAGCCTTGTGATGACAAGGCCTTGGAACATTGTGATGGCAGGGGTCAAGGAGCATTGTTATGACAGGTGTAATGGAGCATTGTGATGAGAAGGGCATGGAGCATTGGGATTACAAGTTTAATGGAGCATTGCGATGAAAAATTTGTTGACCGTTGTGATAAAAAGCACGTGAAACATTGTGATGACAAGGGTCATGGAGCATTTTTCTGACAAAGGCATGGAGCACTGTGATGACAAGTGTCACGGAGCATTGTGATGAAAAGTTCATGAATCATTGTGGTTAAAAAGGTCACAAAGCCTTGTGATGATGTGGGAATGGACCATTGTTATGACAAATGTTATGAAGCACTGTGATGACTGGAGTCACGGAGCATGGTGATGACAGGGTCATGGAGCATTGTGATAACAAGCGCATGGTGCATTGTGATGACAACGGCACGGAGCAATGGTCTAATATGTTTCATGGATTATTTCGATGACATTTGGTATGGCACATTGTGATGACAAGGGCATGGATCATTGTGATGACCAAGTAATGCATTATTGTGAAGAGAAGTGTCAGGGAGCATTGTGATGACATATGTAATGACCCATTGTGATGAAAATGGCATGGAGCATTGTGATGCCAAGTGTCATGGAAGATTCTGATGACAAAGGTAATGGAGCTTTGTGATGACAATGGCTTGGAGCATTGTGATGACAAGGGTCAGGCAGCATTGTGCTGACAAGTGCATGGAGAATTGTGATGAAAATGGTCATGGAGCATTTTGATGACAAGCTTGTGGAGTATTTTGATGACAATGACATGGAGCATTGTGATGAAAACGGCATGGGACAATGTAATGAAAAAGGCATGCAGCCTTTTCGTAGCAGGGTTCAAGGAGCTTTCTGATTACAAGTGTCAGGGAGCATTGTGATGACAAGTGTATTGAGAATTGTGATGACAAAGTTCATGGAGCATGGTGATGAGAAGGCCATGGATAATAGTGATGATGATCGTCATGGGGTGTTGTGATTATAAGTGTTATGGAACATTGTGATCACAAGGATTTGGAGCATTATGAAGACAGAGGTCATGGAGAATTTTGATTTCATTGTGATGACAATAGCCTGAAGCATTATGATGATGGGCATGGTGCATTGTGTTGACAGAGTTCATGGAGAATTGAGATGAAAAGGGGCATGGAGCACTGTGATTACAGGGGTCTTGGAGCATTGTGATGACAAGTGCATAGAGCATAGTAATGACAAGGTCATGTAGAATTTTCCTGACAAAGGCATGGAGCATTGTGATGACAGGTGTCATGGAGAACTGTGATGACAAGTGTCACGGGGCATTGTGAATACAGGGGTCATGAAGCATTGGGATGACAAGTGCATGGATCATTTTGATGACAAGTGTCATGGGGCATTGGGCTGAAAATGTTCATGGAGTGTTGTGATGACAGGGGTCATGGAGCATTGTGATGACAGAGGTCATGGAGAATTTTTATTTCATTGTGATGACAATAGCCTGAATCATTATGATGACCGGCATGATGCATTGTGATGACAGGGTTCATGGAGCATTGAGATGAAAAGTGGCATGGAGCACTGTGTTTACAGGGGTTTTGGAGCATTGTGATGACAATGGCATGGAGCATTTTGATGAGAAGGCCATGGAACATTCTTATGACATGTGTCATGGAGCTTTGTGATGACAACGGCATGGAGCATTGTGATTAAAGGGGTCTTGGAGCATTGTGATGACAAGTGTCATGGAGCCTTGTGATGACAAGGCCGTGGAACATTGTGATGGCAGGGGTCATGGAGCATTGTTATGACAGGGGTAATGGAGCATTGTGATGAGAAGGGCATGCAGCATTGTGATTACAATTTTTATGGAGCATTGTGATGACAAATTTTTGGACCGTTGGGATGAAAAGCACGTGGCACATTGTGATGACAATGGTCATGGAGCATTTTACTGACAAAGGCATGGAGCATTGTGATGACAAGGGTCACGGAGCATTGTGATGAAATGTTCATGGAGCATTGTGGATACATAGGTAACAGAGCCTTGTGATGACGCGGGCATGGACCATTGTGATGACAAATATTATGAAGCATTTTGATGACTGGAGTCACGGAGCATTGTGATGACAGGTGTCATGGAGCTTTGTGATGACAAGGTCCTGGAGCATTGTGATGAGATGACCATGGAGACTTGTGATGACAAGTCTCATGGAGCATTCTGATGAAAAGGGGCATGGAGCATTGTGATTACAGGGGTCTTGGAGCATTGTGATGACAAGGGCATGGAGCATTGTGAGGAGAAGGCCATGGAGTATTCTAATGAAATACATCATGCAGCATTGTGCTGAGAAAGGCATAGAGCATTGTGATGACAGGGGATAAAGAGCATTGTGAAGAAAATTTCATGGAGCATTGTGGTTAAAAAGTTCACAGAGACTGTTGATGATGAGGGCATGGACCATTGTGATGAAAAAGGTCATGAAGCATTGTGATGACTGGAGTCACGGAGCATTGTGATGACAGGGGTCATGGAGCATTGTGATAACAAGTGCATGGAGAATTGTGATGACAAGGGCATGGAGCATTGTGATGACCATGTCATGCAGTATTGTGAAGACAGGTGTCAGGGAGCATTGTGATGACATATGTAATGGCCCATTGTGATGACAATGGCATGGAACATTGTGATGCCAAGTGTAATGGAGGATTCTGAAGACCAAGGTAATGGAGCATTGTGATGACAATGGCTTGGAGTATTGTGATGACAAGGGTGAGGGTGCATTGTGCTGACAAGTGCATGGAGAATTGTGATGACAAGGGTCATGGAGCATTCTGGTCACAAGCTTGTGGAGTATTTTGATGACAATGGCATGGAGCATTGTGATGAAAACCGCATGGGGCTTTGTGATGAAAAAGGCATGGAGACTTTTCGTGGCAGGGTTCAATGAGCATTCTGACGACAATTGTCAGGGAGCATTGTGATGACAACTGTATTGAGAATTGTGATGACAAATGTCATGGAGCATTATGATGAAAAGTGCATGGAGTATTGTGATGACAAGCATCATGGAGCGTTGTGATGACAAGTGCTATGGAACACTGTGATCACAAAGGTTTGGAGCATTGTGATGACAGAGGTCATGGATCATTTTGATTTCAAGGAGCATGGAACATTGTGATGACAAAGGCATGAAGCAATGTGATCCCAAGATTCATGGAGGATTGTGATGACAATGGTAATGGAGTATTGTGATGACAAGCGCATAAAGCATTGTAATGACAAGGTCATGTAGCATTCGGCTGACAAAAGCATGGAGCATTGTGATGACATGTGTCATGGAGCACTGTGATGACAAGCGTCACGGAGCATTGTGAATACAGGGGTCATGGAGCTTTGGGATGACAACGGCATGGATCATTGTGATGACAAGTGTCATAGAGCATTGGGCTGAAAATGTTCATGGAATATTGTGATGACATGGGTCATGGAGCATTGTGATGACTAGGGAATGGAGCATTGTAATGACAAGGGAATGGAACACGTTGATGACAGGGGTCATGGAATATTTTGATTACAGGGGTGAGGGAGGATTGTGATGACTAGTGAGGGAACATGGTGATATCTCAGGAGAGAGCATTTGGATGAGAAGAGCATGGAGATTTGTGATTACAAGTTATATGGAGCATAGCGAAGCCAAGGTTGTGGATCATTGTGATGGAAAGCCCGTGGCACATTTTGATAACAAGGTTCATGGAGCATTGTTCTGACAAAGGCATGGAGCTTTGTGATGACAAGTGTCATGGAGCATTGTGATGAAATGTTCATGGAGCATTCTGGTTAAAAAGGTCACAGAGCCTTGTGATGACACGGGCATGGACCGTTGTGAGGACAATCTTTATGAAGCATTGTGTTGACAGGGTTCATGGAGCATTGTGATGACAAGGGCATGGAGCATTGTGATGAGAAAGTCATGGTTTATTGTGAAGACAGGTGTCAGGGAGCATTGTGATGACATATATCATGGTCCATTTCGATGACAATGGCATGGAGCATTGTGATGCCAAATGTAATGGAGGATTGTGATGACAAATATGATGGAGCATTGTGATGACTAGGGCTTGGAGCATTATGATGACAAGGGCCATTGAGTATTTTCATGAAAATGTCGTGAAGCATTGTGATGACAAGGTCCTGGAGCATTGTGATGAGAAAACCATGGAGCCTTGTGATGACAGGTCTCATGGAGCATACTGATGAAAAGGGGCATGGAGCATTCTGATTACAGGGGTCTTGGAACATTGTGATAGCAAGGGGATGTAGCATTGTGATGACAATGGCATGGAGCATTGGTCTAATAAGTTTCATGGATTATTGTGATGACAGATGAAATGGCGCATTGTGATGAGAGTGGAAATGGAGCATTATGATGACAAGGTCATGGAGCATTGGGCTGAAAATGTTCATGGAATATTGTGATGACATGGGTCATGGAGCATTGTGATGACAAGGGAATGGAGCATGGTGATAACAAGGTCCAGGAGCATTTTGATGAGATGACCATGGAGACTTGTGATGACAAATCTTATGGAGCATTCTGATGAAAAGGGGCATGGAGCATTGTAATTACAGGGGTCTTGGAGCATTGTGATGACAAGGGCTTTGAGCATTGTGAGGAGAAGGCCATGGAACATTCTGATGACATGCGTCATGGATTTCTGTGACGACAAGGGCTTGGAGCATTGTGATTACAGGGTACTTGGAGCATTGTGATGACAAGGGTCATGGAGCCTTGTGATGACAAGGCCGTGGAACATTGTGATGGCAGGTGTCATGGAGCATTGTTATGACAGAGGTAATGGAGCATTGTGATGAGAAGGGCATTGAGCATTGGTCTGAAATGTTTCATGGATTATTGTGATGAGAGTGGGCATGGAGCATTGTGATGACAATGTCATGGAGTATTGTGATGCCAAGGGTCATCGAGATTTGTGATGACAAATGTCATGGAGCATTTTGATGTCAAGGGTGTGGTGCATTGTGATGAGAAGGGCAGGGAGCATTTTGATGACAGGGTCATGAAGCAATTTGATGAAAAGTGTAATTGAACATTTAGATGTCAGGTGTTATAGATCATTGTGATGACATGGGTCATGGAGCTTTGGGAGGAAAAGGGTCATGGAGCATTTTGATGACAGGGGTTATGGAACATTGTGATGTCAGGGGTCATGGAACATTGTATTGATAAGGGGATGTAGCATTGTGATGACAGCGGTCATGGAACACTGTGATTACAGGGGTGAGGAAGTATTGTTATAACCAGTGATGGATCATTGTGATATCTCAGGTGAGAGAGCATTTGGATGAGAAGTGCATAGAACATTGTGATTACAAGGTTTATGGAGCATAGCGATGACAAGGTTGTGGATCATTGTGATGAAAAGTGCGTGTCACATTGTGATGACAAGGGTCATGGAGCATTGTTCTGACAAAGGCATGGAGCATTGTGATGACAAGTGTCACGGAGCATTGTGATGAAATGTTCATGGATCATTGTGGTTACAAAGGACACAGAGCCTTGTGATGACGCGGGCATGGACCGTTGTGATGACAAACGTGATGAAGCATTGTGATGACTGGAGTCACGGAGCATTGTGATGACAGGGGTCATGGAGCATACTGATGAAAAAGGGCATGGAGCATTGTGATTACAGGTGTCTTGGAACTTTGTGATGACAAGGACATGGAGCATTGTGAGGAGAAGAACAAGGAGCATTCTGATGGCATGCGTCATTGAGCTTTGTGATGACAAGGGCATGGAGCATCGTGGTTACATTGGTCTTGCAGCATTGTGATGAAAAGGGCATGGATCATTGTGATGATAAAGGCATGGAGCCTTGTCATGACAGGGTAAAAGGAGCATACAGACAACAAGTGTCAGGGAGCATTTTGATGACAAGTGTATTGAGCATTGTGATGATGAAGGTCATGGAGCATTTTGATGAGAAGACCATGGATAACTGTGATGATGAGCGTCATGGGGCATTGTGATAACAAGTGTTATGGAATATTGTGATCACAAGGGTTTGGAGCATTGTTATGACAGTGTTCATGGAGCATTTTGATTTCATTGTTATGACAATAGCAGGAAGCATTATGATGATGGGCATGGTGCATTGTGATGACAAGGTACATGGATCATTGAGATGAAAATGGGCATAGAACATTGTGATTACAGTGTTCTTGGAGCCTTGTGATGAGAAGGGTCATGGAGGCTTGTGATGACAAGGCCATGGAACATCGTGATGGCAGGGGTCATGGAGCATTATTATGACAGTGTTAATGGAGCATTGTGATGAGAAGGTCATGGAGCATTCTGATGACATGTGTCATTTAGCTATGTGAAGACAACGGCATGGAGCAATGTGATGAGAGCGTTCATGGAGCATTGTGATGACAATGACATGGAAGATTGTGATGCCAAGGGTCATGGATCTTTGTGATGACAAATGTCATGGAGCATTTTGATGGCAAGGGCGTTGTGCATTGTGATGAGAAGGGCAGGGAGCATTGTGATGACAGGGTCATGGAGCAATTTGATGAAAAGTGTCATGGAACATTTTGATGACAGGTGTTTTGGAACATTGTGATGTCATGGGTCATCGAACATTGTGATGATATGTGCATGTAGCATTGTGATGACAAGAGTCATGGTACATTGTGATGACAGGGGTGAGGAAGTATTGTGACAAATAGTGATGTAGCATTGTGATATCAGTTTTGAGAGAGCATTTTGATGAGAAATGAATGGAGCATTGTGATGACAAATTTTATGGAGCAATATGTTGACAAGATTGTTGAGCACTGTGATGATAAGCGCATGATGCATTGTGATGACATGTGTCACGGAGCATTGTGCTGACAAGCGCATGGAGCATTGTGATGACAAGGGTCATGGAGCACTGTGCTGAGAAAGGCATAGAGCATTGTGATGACAAGGGTCAAAGAGCATTTTGATGAATAGTTCATGTAGCATTGTGGTTAAAAAGGTCACAGAGACTGTTGATGACGAGGGCATGGACCATTGTGATGACCTTAGGTCATGAAGCACTGTGATGACTGGAGTCACGGAGCATTGTGATGACAGGGGTCATGGAGCATTGTGATAAAAAGGACATGGAACATTGTGATGACATGGGCATGGAGCATGGTGATGACGAAGTCATGCAGTATGGTGAACACAGGTGTCAGGGAGCATTGTGATAACATATGTAATGGCCCATTGTGATGACGATGGCTTGGAGCATTGTGATGCCAAGTGTCATGGAGGATTCTGATGACAAAGGTAATGGAGCTTTGTGATGACAATGGCTTGGAGCATTGCAATGACAAGGGTCAAGGTGCATTGTGCTGACAAGTGCATGGAGAATTGTGATGACAGGGTTCATGGAGCATTGAGATGAAAAGCGACATGGAGCACTGTGATTACAGTGGTTTTGGAGCATTGTGATGACAAGGGCATGGAGCATTGTGATGAGAAGGCCATGGAACTTTCTGATGACATGCGTCATGGAGCTTTGTGATGACAAGGGCATGGAGCATTGTTATTACAGGGGTCTTGGAGCATTGTGATGACAAGGGTCATGGAGCCTTGTGATGACAAGGCAGTGGATCATTGTTATGGCAGGGTTCATGGAGCATTGTTATGACAGAGGTAATGGAGCATTGTGATGAGAAGGGCATTGAGCACTGGTCTGAAATGTTTCATGTATTATTGTGATGAGAGAGGGCATGGAGCATTGTGATGACAATGGCACGGAACACTGTGATACATGGGTCATGGAGGATTGTAATGACAAGGGCATGGATCATTGTGATGAGAAGGGCATTGAGCATTGTGATTACAAGGGTCATGGAGCTTTGTGATGACAAGGGCATGGAGCAATGTGATTAAAGGGTTCATGGAGCATTGTGATGACAATGACATGGAGCATTGTGATGCCAAGGGTCATTGAGCTTTGTGATGACAAAGTCATGGAGCATTTTGATGACAAGGGTGTGGTGCATTGTGATGAGAAGGGCAGGGATCATTTTGATGACAGGGTCATGCAGCAATTTGATGAAAAGTGTCATGGAACATTTTGATGACAGGGGTTATAGAACATTGTGATGCCAGGGGTCATGGAGCTTTGGGATGAAAAGGGTCATGGAGCATTTTGATGACAGGGGTTATAGAACATTGTGATATCAGGTGTCATGGATCATTGTGATTACAGGAGTGAGGGAGTATTGTGATGACTAGTGATGGAACACTCTGATATCTCTGGTGAGAGAGCATTTTGATGATAAGTGCATGGAGCATTGTGTTACAAGATTTATGGAGCATACAGAAGACAAGTTTGTGGACCGTTGTAATGAAAAGCGCGTGGCACAGTGTGATGACAAGTTTCATTGAGCATTGTTCTGACAAAGGCATGGAGCATTGTGATGACAAGGGTCACGGAGCATTGTGATGAAATGTTCAAGGAGCATTGTGGTTACAAAGGTCACAGAGCCTTGTGATGACGCGGGCATGGACCATTGTGATGACAAACGTTATGAAGCATTGTGATGACTGGAGTCAAGGAGCATTGTGATGACATGTGTAATGGAGCATTGTGATGACAAGGGCATGGAGTATTGTGATGAAAGGGGCATGGAGCATTTGTCTGACATGTTTCATAGACTATTGTGTTGACAGTGCACATGGTGCATTGTGATGGCAAGGGCATGGAGCACTGTGATGAGAAGGGCATGGAGCATTGTGATTACAAGTTTTATGGAGCATTGTCATGACCAATTTTTGGATCATTGGGATGAGAAGCGCTTGGCACACTGTGATGACAAGGGTCATGGAGCATTTTTCTGACAAAGGCATGGAGCATTGTGATGACAAGTGTCACGGAGCATTGTGATGAAAAGTTCATGGAGCATTGTGGTTACAAATGTCACAGAGCCTTGCTATGACGTGGGCATCGACCATTGTGATGACAAATGTTATGAAGAATTGTGATGACTGGAGTCACGGAGCATTGTGATGACAGGGGTCATGGAGCATTGTGATGAGAAGGACATGGAGAATTTTGCTGAGAAAGGCATAGAGAATTGTGATGACATGGGAAAAATAGCATTGTGATGAAATGTTCATGGAGCTTTGTGGTTAAAAAGTTCACAGAGACTGTTGATGATGAGGGCATGGACCACTGTGATGACAAATGTCATGGAGCATTGTGATGACTGGAGTCACGGAGCATTGAGATGACAGGGGTCATGGAGCATTGTGATAAAAAGGGCATGTATCATTGGTCTAATATGTTTCATGGAGTATTGTGATGACTGTTGGAATGTCGCATTGTGATGACAAGTGCATGGAACATTGTGATGACCAGGTCAGGCATTATTGTGAATATAGGTGTCAGAGAACTTTGTGATGACATATGTAATGGCCCATTGTGATGACAATGACATGGAGCATTGTGATGAAAACGGCATGGGGCATTGTGATAAAAACGTCATGGAGCCTTTTCGTGAGAGGGTTCAAGGAGCATTCTGAAGACAAGTGTCAGGGAGCATTGTGATGACAAGTGTATTGAGAATTGTGATGACAAAGATCATGGAGCATTGTGATGAAAAGGGCATGGAGTATTGTGATGACAAGAGCATATAACATTTTGATGTGAAGTGCCAGGAGCATTGTAATGACAAGGACGTGGAGAATTGTGAGGACAAGGGACATTTAGCTTTGTGATGACTAGGCATGGAGCATGGTGATGGCAAAACCGTGGAGCATTGTGATGAGAAGACCTTGGGTAATTGTGGTGTCGAGCATCATGGAGCACTATAATGAAAAGGGGCATGAAGCATTGTGATGACAGGTGTCAGTGAGCATTGTGATGACAGGTGTCATGGAGCAATGTGATGACAAGGGCATGGAACATTGTGATGACAAGTGCATGGAGCATTGTGATGACAAGTGCATGGAGCATTGCAATTTCAAATGCATGGAGAATTGTGATGACAAGAGCATGTAATATTTTGATGAGAAGTGTCATGTAGCATTGTGATGACAAGGACGTGGAGAATTGTGATGACAAGGGACATGGAGCTTTGTGATAACCAGGGCATCGAGCATTGTGATGACAGGGGTCATGGAGCATTATTATGACAAGGCCATGTTGCATTCTGACATAAGATATCACTTATGAAGGGAATGTAAATATGGCTACATATGAACTGATTTAGGGAAGAGAACAGAGTCTCAGATTTAGAAAACACTCTAATGCTTGTTTAAGGGGAAAGACAGGTGGGGAGATGCACAAAACAAAAGTTTGATATTAGCACAGGTACCTTTCCATAATCCAAAAAGAGAAGAGACAAGCCCTACTCCTTCCTCAGTAAACGGAACTCAACATCCTTATTCCCCGCAGAGAAATATATCTGACTAGTAGGAATTTTAAAACCTATGTATTGATATGTCTCCATAAGGGAACCAAGTGTGTCTAGAACGACATAAACATGGCAGTGAGAATCAGCTCAAACCCACTATAAAAATGAATTTCAAAACAAAATATAAAAATAGTAAAATTCTTACACAATACCTTCAGAGGTTCTGATGAAACCTGGAATGACCCTATCTACAATGACAGCTGGATGTGGCATAACGCTGGTCACTTGGGACTGAGAGGATTGGTGAGATTGGGTGAAAAAATGCAGACCCTTTAAAGCAATAATGCCTGCCACGCATTCCATGGTTCCCAACTCTCCAGGTAGAAGGGAATATCACTACAGTTATACCATGTATGGGAACCAAGAGAATGGAAACCATCTGATGGTGAAAGGTTTCTAATACTCTACTACTTTTTTCTCTCCTTGTGCTCCAGTTTGACATTCCAACTGCTTTACTATCAATCTCCCAACTTGGAGAGTCAGGCCCTATAACCTCCTGGTTCGCACAGCTGGCAAATTGAGCAGAGTATATAAGGGAAGAGAGAGAACCAATGAGAGAGTAGCTGTAGGCATTTGGACGGCCACATTTCACTCTAATTACCCGTCACAAAGAGGAATTAACCAAAGACTCAGCCTGACCCCCCCAGAACCAGTATAGGTCCAGAAGCAAAACTGTGGATTTGTGGTCAGCTCACAAAAACGCGAGTTATAAAATGGAGCTCAGGGCCACAGCAATTCACTAACCTGCAGAGTTAAAAAGGACTACTCTCTTCGAAAAATCTGTTGAGGGAAAGCCAAGAGGTGGAAGTGAAAATGAGGCGGAATTGCATGAAACAGATTTCAAGAGGAACATTGGAATCGCCTTTAATCACAGGAAAAGCATCACAACTTCGAAAATAATGGAAATGGCCATAAAGGGCATATGGGGTTCACGTGAATATATTCAGGAGAAAACGCATATGTCCTTTTCAGCAAAGCAAGCAAGCGGGCAATGCAAATCTGCACTATAAAGAAGTGTCACTTCCGACCAGCCAAAAGGGACATCAGCAAAATGTGTAAAAAACAGACAGGCAAGACAGGCCCTGGGGAACATGGAGCCTTGTTATGCTGATGGGCGTGATGTAAATTGCCAACTGCCTCTCTGGAGGAGTGCACTGTGTTCCCTAAAACAAGTAAACAACAGAGTTACAGAGCCAGTGGCACTTCCAGTCTAGTTAATATAGCTTGGGAAAACTGAAAATTAATAAGACAGATCCACACCAAAATTCAGGGCTGCACTGCTTACAAAAACCTCAACTTGGGTACACCTTAAATATCCCAGGAAAGACAAAAATGGTTCAAGAAATTGTGATACTTACGTATGACGGAATATCCCTCAGCCATGAAATCAATGTCATAAGGCCAGTAGCAGCAAAATGAGTGGATTCAGGTACGATAATTCTAAGTGAAATAAGTCAAACAGAAAAAGAAAATTATCATAAGATATCAATGATGAAGATCCTGTAAACATGGCTACACATGAACTGAGATAGGAAAGAGAAGGGAGTCTCACATTGAGAAAACAACCTTATGCCTTCTTAAGGGGGAAGGAGAGGTGGGGTGATGCATAAAACCAGAGTTTGATATTAGTACAGGTACAGTTTCAAAAACCAAATACAGAATAGACAAGACCTACACGTTCCTCACTGAAAGGGACTCAACACCCCATATTCAACGCCGAGTAATATATCTTACTAGTAAGAATCTTAAAACCTATGTATTGATATGTCACCATAAGGGAATCAAGTGTGTCAAGACAGGCATAAACATGGCAGTGAGAATCAGCTCAACCCACTATAAAAAGGAATTTCAAAAACAAAACAAAAAAACAGGGAAATTCCTTACAATTCCTTCAGGGTCTCTGATGAAACCGGGAATGACCCTATCTACAATGACAGCTGGATGTGGCATAAGGCTGGACACTTTGGACTGAGAGGAATGTTGAGATTGGGTGAGCAAATGCAGACCCTTTAAAGCAATAATGAGTGGCACCCATTCCATGGGTCCCAACTCTCCAGGTTGAAGGGAATATTACAACAGCTATAACATGTTCGGGAAACCTAGACAATGGACACACTGTGAATATGAAAGGTTTCTAAAACTCAACTAATAGTCCCTCTCCTGGTGCTACGGTTTGACTTTCCAACTGCTTTACAATCAATCTCCCAACTTAGAGAGACAGCCCCTTTAACCTCCTGGTTCTCACAGGTTGCCAATTTGGCAGAGGATGAAAGGGAAGAGGGAGAACCAATGAGAGAGAAGCTGTTAAGCATTTGGACCGCCAAATGTCACTCTAATTTTCCGGCAAGAAGAAGAATTAGCAAAAGTCTCAGCCACCCACCGAAAACCAGTATAGGTCCTGAACCAAAATACTGGACTTGCGTTCAGCTCACAAAAAACGAGTTAAAAAATGGAGCTCAGGGGCAAAGCAATTCACAAACTGGCAGAGTAATAAACGGAAACTATCTTCCAACAATCTGTTGAGGGAAGGCAACTAGGCAGACTTGAAAGCGAGGCAGAATAGCAGGAAACAGATTTCAAGAGGTACGTTGGAATCGCCTTTAAAGCACAGGAAGAGGAACACAACTTCGACAATGATGCACATGTCCAAAAAGGCCGTATGCATTTTCCCCTGAATATATTCAGGGGAAAACGCATACGCACTTTTCACCAAGCAAGCAAGTGGGCAATGCAAGTCTGCACTACAAAGAAGTATCACTTCCCACCGGTCACAAGGGACATCCACAAAATGGGTAAAAACCAGAAAGGCAAGACAGGCCCTGGAGAAGAGGGAGCCTTGTTATGCTGATGGCCGGGATGTAAATTGTCAACTGCCTCTATGGAGTAGTGCATTGTGTTCCCTAAAACAAGTAAACAACAGAGCTACAGAGCCAAGTACACTCCCAGTCTAGGGAATATACCTTGGGAAAATTGAAAATGAATAAGACAGATCCACCCCAAAATTTAGAGCTGCACTGCTTACAAGAACCTCAACTTGGATACACCTTAAGTATCCCAGGAAAGGTAAAAATGGTTCAAAAAATTGTGGTACTTATGTATGATGGAATATCCCTCAGCCATGAAGTCAATGTCATAAGACCAGGAGCAGCAAAATGAGTGGATTCAGGTACGATGATTCTAAGTGAATTAAGTCACACAGAAGAAAAAAAATATCATAAGATATCACTTATGAAGATCCTGTAAACATGGCTACACATGAACTGAGTTAGGAAAGAGAACAGAGTCTCACATTTAGAAAACACTCTTATGCCTGCTTAAGGGGGAAGGAGAGGTGGGGTGATGCATAAAACCAGAGTTTGATATAAGCACAGGTACCTTTCCAAAAACCAACTATGGAATAGACAAGACCTACACCTTCCTCAGTGAAAGGGACTCAAAACGCCATATTTCCCGCAGAGGAATATATATGAGAAGTAAACATCTTAAAACCTATGTATTGATATGTCTACGTAAGGGAATCATGTGTGTCTAGACTGGCATAAAGATTGCAGCGAGAATCACATCAAACCCACTATAAAACGGAATTTCAAAAACGAAACAAAAAAACAGGGAAATTCTTTACAATTCCTTCAGGGTCTCTGATGAACCTTGGTATGACCCTATCTACAACGACAGCTGGAGGTGGCATAAGGCTGGACACATGGGACTGAGAGGATTGGTGAGATTGGGTGAGCAAATGCAGACCTTGTAAAGCAATAATGCATGTCACCCATTCCATGGGTCCCAACTCTCCAGGTTGAAGGGAATATTACTACAGCTATAACAGGTATGGGAAACCTAGAGAATGGACACACTGTGAATACGAAAGCTTTCTAAAACTCAACGAATAATCGCTCTGCTGGTGCTCCAGTTTGACTTTCCAACTGCTTTACTATCAATCTCCCAAATTGGAGAGACAGCACCTTTAACCTCCAGGTTCACACAGGTTGCCAATTTGGCAAAGGATGAAAGGGAAGAGGGAGAACCAAAGAGAGAGTAGCTGTTAGGCATCTGCATGGGCATATGTCACTCTTATTTCCCGGGAGGAAGAAGAATTAACCAAAGTCTCAGCCACCCACCTGGAACTAGTATAGGTCCTGAACCAAAATATGGGACTTGTTATCAGCTCACAAAAATCGAGTTAAGAAATGGAGCTCAGGTGCACAGCAATTCACAAACTGGCAGAGTAATAAAGGACAACTATCATCCAAAAATCTGTTGAGGGAATGCAACGAGGCGGACTTAAATGTGAGGCAGAATAGCAGGAAACAGATTTCAAGAGGAATGTTGGAATCGCCTTTAAAGCACAGGAAGAGGGGCACAACTTCGACAATGATGCACTTGGCCAAAGAGGGCATATGCGTTTTCTCCTGAGTATATTCAGGAGAAAACGCATACGCACATATTGGTCAAGCAAGCAAGCGGGCAATGGAAATCTCCACTACAAAGAAGTTTCACTTCCCAGCGGTCCTAAGGGACATCCACATAAAGGGTAAAAACCAGAAATTCAAGACAGGCCCTGGAGAACAGGGAGCCTTTTTATGCTGATGGGCGGGATGTAAATTGCCAACTGCCTCTCTGGAGGAGTGCATTGTGTTCCCTAAAACAAGTAAACAACAGAGCTACAGAGCCAAGGACACTTCCAGTCTAAGGAATATACCTTGGGAAAACTGAAAATCAATAAGAGAGAGGCACCCAAAAATTTAGGGCTGCACTGCTTACAATAACCTCTACTTGGGTACAACTTAAATATCCCAGGAAATATAAAAATGGCTCAAAAAATTGTGGTACTTACGTACGATGGAATATCCCTCAGCCAAGAAATCAATGTCATAAGACCAGTATCATCAAAATGAGTGGATTCAGGTACGATGATTCTAAGTGAAATAAGTCACACAGAAAAAGAAACGTATCATAAGATATCACTTATGAAGATCCTGTAAAAATGACTACACATGAACTGAGTTAGGAAAGAGAAGAGAGTCTCACATTTAGAAAACACTCTTATGCCTGCTTAAGGGGGAAGGAGAGGTGGGGTGATGCATAAAACCAGAGTTTGATATAAGCACAGGTACCTTTCCAAAAACCAACTATGGAATAGACAAGACCTACACCTTCCTCAGTGAAAGGGACTCAAAACGCCATATTTCCCACAGAGGAATATATCTGACAAGTAAGCATCTTAAAACCTATGTATTGATATGTCTCCATAAGGGAATCAAGTGTGTCCAGACTGGCATAAATATGGCAGCGAGAATCAGCTCAAACCCACTATAAAAACGAATTTCAAAAACAAAAAAAAAAGGAAAAATCTTTACAATTCCTTCAGGGTCTCTGATGAAACCTGGAATGACCCTATCTACAACGACAGCTGGATATGGCATAAGGCTGGATACCTGGGACTGAGAGGATTTGTGAGACTGGGTGAGCAAATGCAGACCGTTTAAAGCAATAATGCATGGCACCCATTCCATGGGTCCGATGTCTCCAGGTTGAAGGGAATATTACTACAGCTATAACATGTATGGGAAATGTAGAGAATGGACATACAGTGAATACGAAAAGTTTCTAAAACTCAACGGATAGTGTCTCTCCTTGTGCTCCAGTTTGACTTTTCAACTGCTTTACTATCAATCTCCCAACTTGGAGAGCAGCACCTTTAACCTCCTGGTTCGCACAGGTTGCCAATTTGGCAAAGGATGAAAGGGAATAGGGAGAACCAATGAGAGAGTAGATGTTAGGCATTTGGACGGGCACCTGTCACTCTTATTTCCTGGGAGGAATAAGAATTAACCAAAGTCTCAGCCACCCACCGAAAACCAGTATAGGTCCTGAACCAAAATATTGGACTTGCGTTCAGCTCACAAAAAACGAGTTAAAAAATGGAGCTCAGGGGCAAAGCAATTCACAAACTGGCAGAGTAATAAACGGCAACTATCTTCCAACAATCTGTTGAGGGAAGGCAACTAGGCGGACTTGAAAGCGAGGCAGAATAGCAGGAAACATATTTCAAGAGGTACGTTGGAATCGCCTTTAAAGCACAGGAAGAGGAGCAAAACTTCGACAATGATGCACATGGCCAAAAAGGCCGTATGCATTTTCTCCTGAATATATTCAGGGGAAAACGCATACGCACTTTTCGCCAAGTAAGCCAGTGGGCAATGCAAGTCTGCACTACAAAGAAGTATCACTTCCCACCGGTCACATGGGACATCCACAAAATGGGTAAAAACCAGAAAGGCAAGACAGGCCCTGGAGAACAGGGAGCATTGTTATGCTGATGGCCGGGATGTAAATTGCCAACTGCCTCTCTGGGGGAGTGCATTGTGTTCCCTAAAAGAAGTAAACAACAGAGCTACAGAGCCAAGTACACTCCCAGTCTAGGGAATATACCTTGGGAAAACTGAAAATGAATAAGACAGAGCCACCCCAAAATTTAGGGCTGCACTGCTTACAAGAACCTCAACTTGGGTACATCTTAAGTATCCCAGGAAAGGTAAAAATGGTTCAAAAAATTGTGGTACTTATGTATGATGGAATATCCCTCAGCCATGAAATCAATGTCATAAGACCAGGAGCAGCAAAATGAGTGGATTCAGGTACGATGATTCTAAGTGAATTAAGTCACACAGAAAAAAAAAAACTTATCATAAGATATCACTTATGAAGATCCTGTAAACATGGCTACACATGAACTGAGTTAGGAAAGAGAACAGAGTCTAACATTTAGAAAACACTCTTATGCCTGATAAGGGGGAAGGAGAGGTGGGGTGATGCACAAAACCAGAGTTTGATATAAGCACAGGTACCCTTCCAAAAACCAACTATGGAATAAACAACACCTACACATTCCTCAGTGAAAGGGACTCAAAACCCCACATTTCCCGCAGAGCAATATATCTGACTAGTAAGAATCTTAAAACCTATGTATTGATCTGTCTCCAGAAGGGAATCAGTTGTGTCTAGACTGGCATAAAGATGGCAGAGAGAATCAGATCAAACCCACTATAAAACGGAATTTCAAAAACAAAACAAAAAAACAGCGAAATTCTTTACAATTCCTTCAGGCTCTCTGATGTACCTTGGAATGATCAAATCTACAATGACAGCTGGAGGTGGCATAAGGATGGACACATGGGACTGAGAGGATTGGTGAGATTGGGTGAGCAAATGCAGACCCTTTAAAGCAATAATGTACGTCACCCATTCCATGGGTCCCAACTCTCCAGGTTGAAGGGAATATTACTACAGCTATAACAGGTATGGGAAACCTAGAGAATGGACACACTGTGAATATGAAAGGTTTCTAAAACTCAACGAATAATCACTCTCCTGGTGCTCCAGTTTGACTTTCCAACTGCTTTACTATCAATCTCCCAACTTGGAGAGACAGCACCTTTAACCTCCAGGTTCACACAGGTTGCCAATTTGGCAAAGGATGAAAGGGAAGAGGGAAAACCAAAGAGAGAGTAGCTGTTAGGCATTGGGACGGGCACATGTCACTCTTATTTCCCGGGAGGAAGAAGAATTAACCAAAGTATCTGCCACCCACCGGGAACCAGTATAGGTCCTGAACCAAAATATTGAAATGCGTTCAGCTCACAAAAAAACGCGTTAAAAAATGGAGCTCAGGGGCCCAGCAATTCACAAACTGGCAGAGTAATAAAGGACAACTATCGTCCAAAAATATGTTGAGGGAAGGCAAGGAGGCGAACTTGAAAGGGAAGCAGAATAGCAGGAAACATATTTCACGAGGTAGTTTGGAATCACCTTTAAAGCCCAGGAAGAGGGGCACAATTTTGACAATGATGCACTTGGCCAAAAAGGGCGTATGCGTTTTCTCCTGAATATATTCAGGAGAAAACGCATACGCCCTTTTTGGCCAAGCAAGCAAGCAGGCAATGTAAATTTTCACTACAAAGGAGTATCACTTCCCACCTGTCAAAAGGGACATCCACAACATGGGTAAAAACCAAAAAGGCAAGACAGGCCCTGGAGAACAGGGAGCCTTGTTATGCTGATGGGAGGTATGTAAATTGTCAACTGCCTCTCTGAAGGAGTGCATTGTGTTCCCTAAAACAAGTAAACAACAGAGCTACAGAGCCAAGGGCACTTCCAGTCTAGGGAATATACCTTGGGAAAACTGAAAATCAATAAGGCAGAGCCACTCCTAAATTTAGGGCTGCACTGCTTACAAGATCTTCAACTTGGGTACACCTTAAATATCCCAGGAAAGATAAAAATCTTCAAAATTTGTGGTACTTACGTACGATGGAATATCCCTCAGCCATGAAATCAATGTCATAAGACCAGTAGCAGCAAAATGAGTGGATTCAGGTACGATGATTCTAAGTGAAATATGTCACACAGAAAAAGAAACGTATCATAAGATATCACTTATGAAGATCCTCTAAACATGGCTACACATGAACTGAGTTAGGAAAGAGAACAGAGACTCACATTTAGAAAACACTCTTATGCCTGCTTAAGGTGGAAGGAGAGGTGGGGGGATGCATAAAACCAGAGTTTGATATAAGCACAGGTACCGTTCCAAAAACCAACTATGGAATAGACAAGACCTACACCTTCCTCAGTGAAAGGGACTCAAAACCCCATATTTCCCGCAGAGGAATATATCTGACTACTAAGAATCTTAAAACCTATGTGTTTATATGTCTCCATAAGGGAATCAAGTGTGTCTAGACTGGCATAAACATGGCAGCGAGAATCAGCTCAAACACAGTATAAAGAGGAATTTCAAACACAAAACAAAAAACCCGGGAAATTCTTTACAATTTCTTCAGAGTCTCTGATGAAACCTGGAATGACCCTATCTAAAACGACAGCTGGATGTGGCATAAGGTTGGACACATGGTACTGAGAGGATTAGTGAGATTGGGTGAGCAAATGCAGACCCCTTAAAGCAATAATGCATGGCACCCATTCCATGGGTCCCAACTCTCCAGGTTGAAGGAAATATTACTACAGCTATAACATGTACGTGAAACCTAGAGAATGGACACACTGTGAATACGAAAGGTCTCTAAAACTCAACGAATATTCCCTCTCCTGGTGCTCTGGTTTGATATTCCAACTGCTTTACAATCAATCTCCCAACTTTCAGAGACAGCCCCTTTAACCTCCTGGTTCGCACAGGTTGCGAATATGGCAGAGGAAGAAAGGGAAGAGGGAGAACCAATGTGAGAGTAGCTGTTAGGCATTTGGACGGGCACATGTCACTCTTATTTCCCGGGAGGAAGAAGAATTAACCAAAGTCTCAGCCACCCACCGGGAACCAGTATTGTTCCTGAACCAAAATATTGGACTTGCGTTCAGCTCACAAAAAACAAGTTAAAAAATGGAGCTATGGGGCAGAGCAATTCACAAACTGGCAGAGTAGTAAAGGACAACTATCATCCAAAAATCTGTTGAGGGAAGGCAACGAGGCGGACTTGAAAGCCAGGCAGAATAGTAGGAAACAGATTTCAAGAGGTATGTTGGAATCGCTTTTAAAGCACAGGAAATGGGCACAACTTCGACAATGATGCACTTGGCCAAAAAGGGCGTATGTGTTTCATCCTTAATATTTTCATGAGAAAACGCATACTCCCTTTTTTGCCAAGCAAGCAAGCGGGCATTGAAAATCTGCACTACAAAGAAGTATCACTTCCCACCGGTCAAAAGGGACATCCACAAAATGGGTGTAAGCCAGAAAGGCAAGACAGGCCCTGGAGAACAGGGAGCATTGTTATGCCGATGGGCGGCATGTAAATTGCCAACTGCCTCTCTGGAGGAGTGCACTGTGTTCCCTAAAACAAGTAAACAACAGAGTTACAGAGCCAAGGGCACTTCCAGTCTTGGGAATATACCTTTGGAAAACTGAAAATCAATAAGACACAGCCACCCCAAAATTTAGGGCTGCACTGCTTACAAGAACCACAACTTGGGTACACCGTAAATATCTCAGGAAAAATAAAAATGGTTCAAAACCTTGTGGTACTTACATACGATGGAATATCCCTGAGGCATGAAATCAATGTCATAAGACCAGTAGCAGCAAAATGAGTGGATTCAGGTACGATGATTCCAAGTGAAATAAGTCACACAGAAAAAGAAACATATCATAAGATATCACTTATGAAGATCCTGTAAACATGGCTACACATGAACTGAGTTAGGAAATAGAACAGAGTCTCACATTTATAAAACACTCTTACGCCTATTTAAGGGGGAAGGAGAGGTGGGGTGTTGCATAAAACCAGAGTTTGATATAAGTACAGGCACCATTCCAGAAACCAAATACAGAATACACAAGATCTACACCTTCCTCACTGAAAGGTTATCAAGACCCCATACTTCACACAGAGGAATATATCTGACTAGTAAGAATCTTAAAACCTATGTATTGATATATCACTGTAAGGGAAACAAGTGTGTCTAGACTGGCATAAACACGGCAGTGAGAATCAGCTCAAACCCACTATAAAAAGGAATTTCAAAAACAAAACAACAAAACAGGGAAATTCTTTACAATTCCTTCAGGGTCTCTGATGAAACCTTGAATGACCCTGAGTACAACGACAGCTGGATGTGGCATAAGCCTGGACACTTGGGACTGAGAGGATTGGTGAATTTGAGTTAGCAAATGCAGACCCTTCAAACCAATAATATGTGGCACCCATTCCATGGTTCCCAACTCTCGATGTTGAAGGGAATATTACTACAGCTATAACATGTACAGGAAACCAAGAGAATGGACACACAGTGAATACGAAAGGTTTTTAAAACCCAACTAATTTTCCCTCTCCTGGTGCTCCAGTTTGACTTTCCAACTGCTTAACTATCAATCTCCCAACTTGGAGAGACAGCCCCTTTAACCTCCTGGTTTGCTCAGGTTGCCAATTTGGAAGAGGATGAAAGGGAAAAGGGGGAACCAATGAAAGAGTAGCTGTTAGGCATTGGGACGGGCACATGTCACTCTAAATTCCCGGAAGGAAGAAGAATTAACCAAAGTCTCAGCCACCCGCCGTGAACAAGTATAGGTCCTGAACCAAAATTTTGGACTTGTGGTCAGCTCACAAAAAACGAGTTAGAAAATGGAGCTCAAGGGCACAGCAATTCACAAACTGGCACAGTAATAAAGGACAACTATCATCCAAAAAATCTGTTAAGGGAAGGCAAAGAGGTGACCTTCTAAGCGAGGCAGAATAGCAGGAAACAGATTTCAAGTGGTTCGTTGGAATCACCTGTAAAGCACAGGAAGAGGGGCACAACTTCGAAAATGATGCACTTGGCCAAAAAGGGTGTATGCGTTTTCTCCTGAATATATTCAGGAGAAAACGCATACGCCCTTTTTGGCCAAGCAAGCAAGTGGGCAATGCAAATCTGCACAGCAAAATAGTATCAATTCCCACCAGTCAAAAGGGACATCCACAAAATGTGTAAAAACCAGAAATCCTAGAGAGGCCCTGGAGAACATGGAGCCTTGTTATGCTGATGGGCGGGATGTAAATTGCCAACTGCCTCTCTGGAGGAGTGCATTGTGTTCCCTAAAACAAGTAAACAACAGAGCTACAGAGCCAAAGGGACTTCCAGTCTAGGGAATATACCTTGGGAAAACTGAAAATCAATAAGATAGAGCCACCCCAAAATTTAGGGCTGCACTGCTTACAAGAATCTCAAATTGAGTACTCTCTAAATATCCCAGGATAGATAAAAATGATTCAAAAAATTGTGGTACTTATGTACGATGGATTATCCCTCAGCCATGAAATCAATGTCATAATGCCAGTAACAGGAAAATGAATGGATTCAGGTACGATGATTCTAAGTGAAATAAGTCACACTGAAAAACAAACTTATCATAAGATAGCACTTATGAATTTTCTGTAACATGGCTACACATGAACTGAGTTAGGAAAGGCAACAGCGTCTCACATTTAGAAAACACAATTATGCCTGCTGAAGGAGGAAGGAGAGGTGGGGTGATGCATAGAACCAGAGTTTGATATTAGTACAAGTACCATTCCAAAATCAAAATACGGAATAGACAAGACCTACACCTTCATCAGTGAAAGGGACGCAAAACCTAATATTCTGCACAGAGGTATATATCTGACTAGTAAGAATCTTAAAACCTATGTACTGATATGTCACCGTAAGGGAATCTAGTGTGTCTAGACTGGCATAAACATGGCAGTGAGAATCAGCTGAAACCCAGTACAAAAAGAATTTTCAAATACAAAACCAAAAAATACAGGGAAAATTTTTACAATTCCTTCAGGGGCTCTGATGAAACCTGGAATGACCCTACCTACAACGAGAGCTGGATGTGGCATAAAGCTGGACACTTGAGACAGAGATGTTTGGTGAGACTGGGTGAGCAAATGCAGACCCTTTAAAGCAATAATATGTGGCACCCATTCCATGTGTCCCAACTCTCCTTGTGTAAGGGAATATTACTACAGCCATAACATTTACGGGAAACCTAGAGAATGGACACACTGTGAATACGAAAGGTTTCTAAAACTCAACTTATAGTCCCTCTCCTTGTTCTCCAGTTTGACCTTCCAACGGCTTTACTATCAATCTCCCAAATTGGAGCGATAGACCGTAAAACCTCCTGGTTCGCACAGGTTGCCAATTTGGCAGAGGATGAAAGGGAAGAGGGAGAACCAATGAGAGAGTAGCTGTTAGCCATTTGGACAGGTACATGTCACTTTAATTGCCCGGCAGGAATTAGAATTAACCAATGTCTCAGCCACCCGCCGGGAACCAGTATAGGTTTTGAACCATAATTTTGGATTTGCTGTCAGCTCACAAAAACGAGTTGAAAAATGGAGCTCAGGGGCACAGAAATTTACAAACTGGCAGAGTAATAGAGGACAACTATCGTCCAAAAATCTTTTGAGGGAAGGCAGAGAGGCGGACTTTAAAACGAGGCAGAATAGCAGGAAACAGATTTCAAGAGGTACGTTGGAATCACCTTTCAAGCACAGGAAGAGGGGCACAACTTCGACAATGATGCACTTGGCCAAAAAGGGTGTATGCGTTTTCTCTGAGTATATTCAGGAGAAAATGCATACGCCATTTTTGGCCAAGCAAGCAAGCAGCAATGCAAATCTGCACTACAAAGAAGTATCCCTTCCCACCGGTCAAAAGGGACATCCACAAAATGTGTAAAAACCAGAAAGGCAAGACAGGCCCTGGAGATCAGGGATCCTTGTTATGCTGATGGGCGGCATGTAAATTGCCAACTGCCTATCTGGAGGAGTGCATTGTGTTCCCTAAAACAAGTAAACAACAGAGCTACAGAGCCAAGGGCACTTCCAGTCTAGGGAATATACCTTGGGAAAATGAAAATCAATAAGACAGAGCCACCCCCAAATTTAGGGCTGCACTGTTTACAACAAGCTCAACTTGGGTACACCTTAAATATCCCAGGAAATATAAAAATGGTTCAAAAAATTGTGGTACTTACATACGATGGAATATCCCTCAGCCATGAAATCAATGTCATAAGGCCAGTAGCAGCAAAAAGAGTGGATTCAGGTACGATGATTCTAAGTGAAATAAGTCACACAGAAAAAGAAACTTATCATAAGATATCACTTATGAAGGTCCTGTAAACATGGCTACACATGAACTGAGTTAGGAAAGATTACAGAGTAACTAATCTTATCATAAGTTATCACTCATAGCGGGAATGTACACATGACTACACATGAACTGAATTACAAACACAACAGAGTCACACATTTAGAAAACATCTTCTGCCTGCTTAATGGGAAAGCCGAGGTGGGGTGATGCATAAAACCACAGTTTTAAATTAGCACAGATACCGTTATATAAACCATGTATGTAATAGACATCACCTACTCCCAGCACAATAAACTGGACTCAACACCCCCTATTCATTGAGGAGGAATATGTCTGACTCTAAGTATTTTAAAACATATGTATTCTCATGTCTCCATAAAGGAATCATGTGTGTGTATAACGGCATGAACAGAGCACTGAAATTCAGTTAAACCCACTTATAAAAATAAATTTCAAAAGCAAAATGCAAAAACAGAGAGAAAGTCTTAAACTTTATGTTCAGGGCCTGTGATGCAAGCTAGATTGACCACCTTTACACCCACAGCTGGATGAGACATAAGACTGGACTCTTGGGGCTGACAAGATTGCTGAGGTTGTGTGAACAAAAGAACACCACTTAGAGCAATACTGGGTGCTACCCATTCTAGTGGTCCCAACTCTCCAGGTTTAAGGGAATCTTCCTAAGTTAAAACATGCATGGGAAACCCAGTGGATGGTACACTGTGTAATTGGGAAAGTTTTCTAAAAGGTACCTCATTTTTCCTTTTGTCGTGCTCGGCTTCGCCATTCCATCTGCATTACTCAAAATCTCCCCACTTGGAGTGTCAGTGCCTTTACCATCCCGTTATGAACAGTTTGCAAACTGTGCAGAGGATGAACAGGAAGAGGGGAAATAAATGAGAGATTAGCTGTAGGTGTTTGGATGGGTACATGTCACTCTAGTTTCCCATCAGGAAGAAGAATTAACCAAAGGCTCAGCCTGAAGCCCTGGAACAGGACTAGGGCCTAAAGCCATCCTGCGGTATTGCAGCCAGCTCACAAAGAGGCGAGTTGAAATATGGAAATCAGCGGCACAGCAATTCACAAACTTGCAGAATTATAAAGGACAACTATCATCCAGAAATATATTGAGGAAAGGCAGTGAAGAGGATTTGAATGCAAGGCAGAATTGAAGGAAACAGATTTCAAGAGGTAGATTGGAGTCATCTTTAAAGCACATGAAAAGCGACAGAATTTCAAAAATGTTGCCCTTGGCTGAAAAGGGATTATGTGTATTTTCTTGAATATATTCGGGAAAAAATGCATATGCCCTTTTTGGCTAAGCAAGCCATCAGGCATTGCAAATCCACACTACAGAGAAGTGTCCCTTACCTCCAGTCAAAAGGGCCATCCACAAATAGTGTAAAATCCACAAATGCAGGACAGGCCATGGAGAAAAGGGAGCCTGGTTACGCCGATGGACAGGATGTAAATTGCCAACAGCCTCTCTGGAGAACTGTATGTTGTTTTCTAAAACAGAGCTACAGAGTATAGCACACTTCCACTCATGGGCGTGTATTTTGGGAAAACTAAAAATCCACAACACACAGCCAGCCCAAAATTTAGGGCTGCTCTGTTTACAAGAACCTCGACTTCGGTACACTTTATATATCCCAGGAAAGGAAAAAAAAATGGATATAGATGTTGTGGTACTTATATACAAAGGAAAGTCACTCAGACATAAAATCAATGTCATAAGGCCAATAGCAGCATAATGAGTGGCTTTAGGTACGATGATGCTAAGTGAAATGAGCCACAAAGAAAAAGAAACTTATTGTAATATATCACTTATAGAGGAAATGTAAACATGGCTACACATGAACTGAATTTCAAAAGAGAACAGAGTTACACATTTAGAAAACACACTTATGCCTCCTTAAGGGGAAAGGTGACGTGGGGTGATGTGTAAAAGCAGAGTTTGAAATTAGCACAGATCCTATTCCATATACCAAATAGTTAATAGACAAGACCTACTCCTTTCTCAATGAACTGGACACAAAACACCCTATTCACTGAAGAGGAATATATCTGACTGGTAATAACCTTGAAACCTATGTATTTATATGTCTCCATAATGGAATCAAGTGTATGTAGATTGGCATAAACACAGATAAATGGAACAGGACAGAAAGCCCAGAGATAAACCTACATACCTATGGCTATCTCATGTATGACAAAGGAGCTAAGGATATACAATGGAGAAAAGACAGTCTCTTCAGTAATTGGTGCTGGATAAACTGGACCCCTACACATAAAAGAATGAAATTAGAACACTTCATAACACCATACACAAAAATAGACTCTAAATTGATTAGAGATCTAAATATAAGACCAGACACTATAAAACACTTAGAGGAAACCATAGGCAGAACACTCTATGACATAAATCACAGCAAGATCCTTTTGGACCCACCTCCTAGAGAAATGGAAATAAAAACAGAAATCAACAAATGGGACCTAATGAAACTTAAAAGCTTTTACACAGTACAGGAAAACATAAACAAGATGCAAAAACAACCCTCAGAATGGGAGAAAATATTTTCAAATGAAGCAATTGACAAAGGATTAATCTCCTAACTTTACAAGCACCTCATGTAGCTCAATATCACAAAAACAAACAACCCAATCCAAAAACGGGCAGAAGACCTAAATAGACATTTCTCCAAAGAAGATATACAGATTACCAAGAAACACATGAAAGGATGCTGAACATCACTAATCATTAGAGAAATGCAAATCAAAAGTACCCTGAGGTATCACCTCACAGCAGTCAGAGTGGCAATCATCAAAAAAATCTACAAAACAATAAATGCTGGAGAGGCCTTTATTGGAGAAAAGGGAACACACTTGCACTGTGGGTGGGAATGTAAATTGATATGAGCACTAGGGAGAACAGTACGGAGGTTCCTTTAAATAACTAACAATAGAAGTACCATACGACACAACAATCCAACTACTGGGCATTTGCCTTGCGAAAACCATAATTCAAAAAGAGTTATGTACAAAAATGTTCATTGCAGCTCTATTTGCATTAGCCAGGACATGGAAGCAACCTAAGTGTCCATCGACAGATGAATGGATAAAGAAGATCTGGCACATATATGCAATCAAATATTACTCAACCATAAAAAGAAGCAAAACTGAGTTATTTGTACTGAGGTGGATGGACTTAGAATCTGTCCTACACAGTGAAGTAAGTCAGAAAGGGAAAAACAAATACTGTATGTTTACAGAGATATATGGAATCTAATGAAGAAAAAAAAAAGATTTTGAAGAACCTAGTGGCAGGACAGGATTAAGGACACAGACATAGAGAAAGGACTTGAGGACACCGGAAGGGGGATGGGTAAGCTGGGACGAAGTGAGAGAGTGGCATGGACATAAATACATTACCAAATGTAACACTGATAGCTACTGAGAATCAGCCACATAGAACAGGGAGATCAGCTCGGTGCTTTGTGACCACATAAAGGGGTGGGATATGGAGTGTGGGAGGGAGATGCAAGAGGGAGGGGATCTGGTGATATTTGTATATGTATAGCTGATTCACTTTGTTATACAGCAGAAACGAACACTCCATTGTAAAGCAATTATACTCCAATAAACGTGTAAAAGGAAAACAAACAAAAAAAAGCCCTAGGATAAATTTACACACTTACGGTCAACTAATCTATGACAAAGGAGGCAAGACTATACAATGGAGATAAGTCAGTCTCTTCAATCATTGGTGCTGGGAAATATGGAGAGCTACATGTAAAAGAATGAAATTAGAACACTCCCCAACACCATACATAAAAATATATTCAAAATGAATTAGAGACCTTAATGTAAGACCAGACAATATAAAACTCTGAGAGGAAAACTTACGAAGGATACTCTGACGTAAATCACAGCAAGATTTTTTTTTTTTTTTTTTTTTTTTTTTTTTTTTTTTTGCGGTACGCGGTCCTCTCACTGTTGTGGCCTCTCCCGTTGCGGAGCACAGGCTCAGGACGCGCAGGCTCAGCGGCCATGGCTCACGGTCCCAGCCGTTCCGCGGCATGCGGGATCCTCCCGGACCGGGGCACGAACCCGCGTCCCCTGCATCGGCAGGCGGACTCTCAACCACTGCGCCACCAGGGACGCCCAGCAAGATCTTTTTTGATCCACCTCCTATAGTAATGAAATAAAAAAGAAAACTAAACAGATGGGACTAATGAAACGTAAAAGCTTTTGCAAAGCAAAGGAAACTACAAACAAGACGAAAAGACAACCCTCAGAATGGCAGAAAATATTTGCAAACGAATCAGTGGACAAATGATTAATCTCCAATATATATAAACAGCTCATGCAGCTCAATATTAATAAAACAAACAACCCAATACAAAAATGGAAGATCTAAATAGACATTTCTTCCAAGAAGACATAGAGATGGCCAGTACGCACATGAAAATCTGCTCAACATCACTAATTATTAGAGAAATGGAAATCGAATCTACAATGAGGAATCACGTCACACCTGTTAGAATGGGCATCATCAGAAAATCTACAAACAACAAATACTGGAGAGGGTGTGGAGGAAAGGAACCTTCTTCCACTATTGTTGGGAATGTAAATCGATACAGTCTCTATGGAGAACAGTATGGAGGTTCCTTAAAAAACAAAAATAGAATTACCATATAATCCAGCAATCCCACTACTGGTCATATACCCAGAGAAAACCATAAATCAAAAAGACACATTCACGGCAAAGGGAGGAAGATGGCGGAAGAGTAAGACGCGGAGATCACCTTCCTCCCCACAGATACATCAGAAATTCATCTACACGTGGAACAACTCCTACAGAACACCTACTGAACGCTGACAGAAGACCTCAGACTTCTCAAAAGGCAAGAAACTCCCCCATATACCTGGGTAGGACAAAAGAAAAAAGAATAAACAGAGACAAAAGGATAGGGACGGGACCTGCACCAGTGGGAGGGAGCCGTGAAGGAGGGAAGGTTTCTACACACTACAAGCCCCTTCGCGGGCGGAGACTGCAGGTGGCGGAGGGGGAAAGCTTTGGAGTAGCGGAGGAGAGCATAGCAACAGGGGTGTGGAGGGCAAAGCGGAGAGATTCCGTCACAGAGGATCGGTGCCCTCAGGCACTCAGCAGCCCGAGAGGCTTGTCTGCTCGGCCGCTGTGGCGGGGGGGCTGGGAGCTGAGGCTCGGGTATCGGCTTTCAGTCAGAGCGCAGGGAGAGGACTGGGTCTGGCGGCAGGAAGAGAGCCTGAAGGGGTTAGTGCACCACGGCTAGCCCGGAGGGAGTCCTGGGAAAGGGTCTGGAGCTGCCGAAGAGGCAAGATAGTTTTTTCCCTTTTGTTTCCTTGTGCGCGAGGAGAGGGCATTAAGAAGGCTGCTTAGGGAAGCGCCGGAGACAGGCGCGAGCCGCGGGTAAGGC